>NC_056732.1:132872330-132964830 GCF_019279795.1 Protopterus annectens | reverse complement strand
GTCGGAACCATGTATGGAAATGAGCTTCATAAGGAAAACTGTTGGTGGAATATAGAAGTCCAAGACGTTATCAACGTAAAGAAGAAATACAGGAAAGTGGAGAATAGAAAAGACAGAACAGGCAAAGAATGGACACTAGTTGGCTATCAAACAGGCTAAGAGAATAGTCACAATAGAAAACCACAGGGCATCAGAGGGACTCTACCAGTTTCTGGAAAGTGCATCAGGAGATGGCTCAAAGAAACTCTGTCAGGTTGCTAGACAAAGACAAAAGGAAAAGAAGAAAGTCATTTGAAACTATTCATATGGGATGCCAGCAATAAACTGTTCACCATTCCACAAGACATCAAAGTCATATAGAAGGAGTGCTTTCTGCAGCTTCAGATGCTGTACTACTGCATATATAGCCTGCAATAAAAGAGGAAGGATAGCATGCCCTAGAAGAAGCAATAACAGCACTGAAGAAAATATAGTCAGGGAAAACAGCAATGTCAGATGAGGTCATGGCAGATATGATCTAGATGTTGAGTGAGTTGCTGAGAAATGGCTCCTAAAAGTACTCATAGCAGTATGGAGAGAAAGGTGTAGCCCAGTGACTGTATAATAAGCATAATATAGCCAGTGTATAAGAACAGAGGGGCAATTTTGGATAGTGTAGATTTATCAAACTCTTGTAACACTGGATTAAAGTGCTGGAGAGGGTGAATGATAAATGAATATATAGAGCAGTACAAAGTAAGACGAGAGATGAGCAGTCTGCATTCAGTTCAGGAGAGATCACAACTGATTTGATATAAAACAAACACAAAATTTACGAAATGCACCAAGCTGCTTTATTAAAGAGCTGAAACAGGCTCCAATGTACAAAGTGCTTTCTCCATCAAATTAATGGCTTCTTCAGAGTAAAGGAGCATCTAGTCACATGGTTTAAATGCACACTACATTTTTCTACTGACTAATCACAATTATTACACAATTACCCAACATAACAGCATACATGCAAATATATATGACATGGAAAGTTGCACTTATAAAAAATAATGAATAGTAAAATTATTAATCTCAAAAAATAAAAATATTGATAAATACTTTTTTACAATAATTTTATACCATATAAAATAAATATATATTAAATATATTTAAATGTTTCAGTAATATAATTGAATGCAATAAAATAAAATAAATGTAAGCCTTCCTAGACATCAAACAACCATTGCCCTTTGCTTCAATATGGGCCTAATAGAAATATGGTCGTTTAGTCCAGGGAAAATTGTAGCATTCAATAAAACCTGCCATTTGAATTCCAATAACTCAACTCTAGTGTTTTCATCACCACCTCTTTCACTTGTCAGTACCCTATCAACTACAAAAAATGTGAATTTCTTAAAGTTGCTACAAACCATGGAATGTACATATAAAGCATTATAAATATCTTTATTTTTTATGGCCCTAAGATGTTCCGCTATCCTTTCTCTTAACCTACGTATGGTTTTTCCCACATAAAAATCTGGACATGTTGTGCATGTTGCCAAACAGACAACCATCTTAGAATTGCAACAACATTTACCTGGGCACGGAATTGTTTTATTGTACCCGCATACCACCACATAGAGTCCATCATTGATATGATGAGCTGAGTGGACTGGTGGGCTAATGCACTGTACTGTAGTTGACAGGGTTCTGGGTTTGAAACTTGGCAGTGCTGAGTATTTTGGATGGGAGGATGGCATAATGGTTAAGGTGTTTATCTGGCAAACACAAGGTGCAGAGTTTGATTCTCATGTGGGATAACTGGCTAGGCTTAAAATGGTCCAGAAGGGGCAATTAGCCTAGTACTAACCTATGAACCTATATATCTACAGTGTCTGCAAAGCGGCTTGGTATTTCACAAGGTCCCAAGAAAGCTGAATTGGGCAGTTCTACAATGCTTCAAAGTCCCAGAAACACTGATAAAATTAGTGAAGACTATGTACAAGGACCCAATGATGTAAATGCAAACAGTATTCAGACTCACAGAAGGGTTCCTTGTGTGAGCGAGAATGCATCAGAGTTCAGTTATGAGCCCACTGTTGTTTGTACTGATGATGAGACTACATTAGCAACAGGTTGAAGGTGTGACATTCCCACTCTGGCCAAGTAATCAAGGAGCCTGAATCCTTACCACTGACACTGGAAAGGGATGTTCTCTTGGAATGTAAATGGATACACTCATTATTTCTAGATGTAGACATCTCTGCATCAGGCACAATTTCCCTTAAGAGAATACGGGGAACGCACTCAGACCAGGGTCTGGATCTCTCTATTTGTCTCAATACAGGTCTGCAATAAGATTCCCCACTGGTACAGCTGTTGCGTTAGGTGCTCAGATGAGTGTCCAAGCCAAGTCCTTCAGCACATTCTCTTTGAAACCAATGCTTCGTGTTTCTGCCCCAAGTAGCTGATACACACTCTTTGAGATTTAATTTTCTCACACACACACATACACACACACACACACACACACACACACAAACACACACACACACACACACACACACACACACACACACACACACACACACACACACACACACACACACACACACATATGAGAAAGGCTGTCACAGATTACTCGCTCTACCAACTTTGTCCAGGCTATAAGGTCATTTCACTGCCACCAGTCAGTTACTATAAGGCTCTTAAAAAGGTACCCAATTATAGTGAGTGAAGTTAATACTAATGCAAATGTTAATGTTGACCAAACAGGAAGGCTTTCAGGAGTGGCCAGAGTTATCACCAAATAAATATGTGCAAATACTCTCAAAACTTAAATATTTTCTAAAAATGAACAGCCACAATGAAAAGTTTGAATATATTTAATAATCGATAATAAAAGAACATGAAAATACTAAATTTCTATTTACAGTAAACACCAGAGGTTGAATCATAGAAAATATTAAAAATAACTCTGATGGAAAGTTTCACATAGTTATAGAAAAAACAGTATTTAGTTAATCTCACTATCTATTCGTGATTGACTAAAGGAATTCCTACTTACTGAATAGAGCAAGGTAAGATGAATGAGTGGTCCTTGTTGTCAGATCCAAGACAGAGAATACAGAATGTTGCTGAGACTTCAGTCTCCTCTAATATTAAAACATTATTTCTGTACGAAATGACATCACATACGTCTAGTCATCTGACTATGTTTCCCATGCTGTCACCAGACAGACAGAACAATGTATATGTGCCTATTTGAAGCCACAGTTGACACTCCCAAGTAGGCTGGGGGGGTCATCCTTTAATGGGGGGGGCCTGAAATAATGACTCAAATAAGTGGAACTGTTTCAGCTCTGATTAATAAGCACAAGATTTCCTTTATCACCACTTTTTTTCTTTAGACCAAGCAGATGTTAGAAAAATAATCATGAAAAATTGGGTAATTATTAGGGAAGATCATGAGTTGGCTAGCAAGTTAGGAGACAAGCCAACAATAATTTTCAGGAGCAGTAAAAGCTTAAAGGATTTCCTGGAAATGTCTGTTAATTCTTCTTCAGACAATCAAGATTTTACCATGAGAAGATGTGAGTTTTGTGGAGCCTGCCCCTATATAAAATGTACCCAGGCATTTGTTATCAATGGGAAGATGTATCAAATGCAAGATAATTATAACTGTAATACAAAAAGAATGGTATATGCAGCCCTGTGTGAGTCTTGCACCTCCTTTTATGTAGGCAGGATGGAAAGGGCATTAAAAGATAGGATAAGGGAACATGTGTATGCCATTTATAAAGCACAAGAAACAAATGCTTTGGCTAGGCACACTAAATTGCATCCTACACATTGTTTTTAACTCATTGTTTTGGAGTAGTTGATTGAAAATCCAAGGGTTAGTCCTTTGGGGTTGCATTTAGACAAAAAGGAACTGCTTTGGCAATTGAAATGTAATGCAAGTGTGAGTCCAGGCTTAAATCAGTTGATATCTGTTCAGCCAGTTTTAAAGCTCAAAGCTTTTCAGAGATGAGTGTTTTTACACACACACACACACACACACACACACACACACACACACACGTATATATATATATATATATATATATATATATATATGCATACATACATTTGTTAATAATTATTTTAATGGCTGTTTACTCAATTTTTTCATCTTTTTTAAGTATGCTTTTAAGTGGTTCTGTTAGTATTATGTGATGTATTTTGCAATGTATTTTACAATGCATTTTACAATGATTATAATTGTGCGTGGGCTGTTTAAATGTGAAACATTGGAAGTCACATGATGATGGGGTGTGTTTTAAATATGGCGGACTATTCAAGTGAATCTCATCTGATGAAGTTTGTTTATTACAATCGAAAGCGGTAATCGCCGTTGTTTTATTGAATAAAGTTGAATCAGTTGCCATTTCTGGGTTCTGTCGCTTTTTGTTGTGGATTTTACAGTTTGTGGCTGGTGTTTGTGAATTTCATAAAGCCAAAGATTCTAAAACATAAGGTTTACAAAGCAGTGACCCAATCAGTACTTTTATACCATTCAGAAACCTGAACAGTGAAGGCAGAGGAGTTGAGAAAGACAGAAGTGATGGAGATGAAATGTCTGAGATAGGTTGGGGAATACACACTGTGGGACGGACTATGAAATGATGACATTGACATCAGAAGTCAAAGTAGCTTTAATTTTAGAGGCAGTTAAACAGAACAGATTGCAGTGGTTGCGGGCACATGTGAAGGAAAAAAAGATGATTTGGAAGAGATAGGAAGAAGGCAAGAAGAAACAAAGACGTCCAGCAAAGAGATGACTGTAAAGTGTGACAGAAGACCTGCACCGGTCAGGCATGACTGTCAAAGAAGGTAGGAAAGTGACATTGAATAAAGAGAGGTGGTGATAGTTGATACGTCACCCTGATCCCATGTAGAAAATATGAAAAAAGGGAGGTGATGATGATGTTGATTTTCACTGATAGTAGGCCTAAATGATCTAAGCCAAGTAGAGACTGGAGCCACATTCTGCTAACGTACAGTAAAATGTGATTACCTTCTTTGTCTATTATGAATTATAATAATGCATGTATAGTAAAATGACCAGCTACATGAGCATAAAAGTGAATAAATGAACTGTAATTAAAATATAAGGCAAGCAATACAGTTACAGATTAAATATGCAGAGAGCTTGAAAAGTGAACATTGAAAATTAAATAATATTCAGTACAATATACAGGAATATTTCAAGAAAATCTCTACCTAGAAAAATAGCTACATACATCTAGCTGCCTCTGACTTGAAGATTATTATAAACTTACTATTGTAAACTTCTAAAAGATAACAGACTGAAATTGCAGATAGAAAACTTACAACACAATGGGCACTTCAATTTCTTCTAAGCAAAGACACAACAAAGACCAGTCTTAAATAATTATACACATTTCAGGTTGTCTGCTGTTTTCCCCAGGAGCAATTACATCATTTTCATTTATAGAAAGCACTGCATCGGCATATTTTAGGTGTTTGCATTCCCACAGAAAAAGTAACCAAAACAGTTATTCTACCTGGAATGTCTCAGGAACATTGCATTTACATACTAGGGACTACTTCATTTGAAGTGCACTTTAATTACATTAAATGACTCATTGACTTTCCTGTCTACAGCCTTGTGTGGCTTAGTCATATACAAGCATTTAAGGCATTTTTTCCAAGGCATCAACAATTATGCATCAAAAACATTCCCGTGCCCTTTCATATTCAAAAAGAGAAAATATCCCACTTCCCCATGCCGTAGGAAGCATATATTTTGCAGACCAAATTTGGTACTAGTAGAAAATAAAAAGGGGAGAAGAAAAACATACATAATATTCTTTAAATCAGTTTCCTTAGCCTGGCATAAACTCTGGCACAGCAATTCTCCCCCATCAGAACCTCAAGCACTTTGGAACCATTCCTCAGGAAATTAAGCTTAAAGCAAGTTTGCAGACCTTTGGTGCATTACCTTATTCTTAATTCTTTTTCTAGGTAGCCCATCTGCATTACCATTAGCAGTACCATTTCTGAGTTTGATAGCCATGTTGTAGAACTGCAAAGCTAAACTTCATCTATGAAGCTTTCCATTCTACCCGGAGGCTTTATGTAGCAATTTTAAAGGACTGCGGTCTGTAATCATAGTGATCCTTCTGACATACAGGTAGAGTTGTAACTTTTGCATAGCCTTGACCATGCCTAAATACACCTTCTCGTCTTATAATTCCTCTCTGGTTAGATGTCTGTAGTATAAGTACACAGTGGGATGGGTATCTTCAAATAACCCCCACCCCACTATATAGTTAGAAGCATCTACCTGTGCAATGAATTTTTGGCTATAAGCAGGCTTGGATAATACTGGGGGGGGAGGCTTTTAGACCCTCCTTGAGCTTTTCAAATGCCTACTTAGCGGGTGGAGTCCAGACAAACTTAACTGGTCTATTTTTCCTGGTAAGGTCTGTAATTGGAATAGCTATCACATTATAGTGGGCAAGAAACTTCTTATAGCACCCTGCTGTACCTAAGAATTCCCTCACCCAATTCTAGGTGATAGGGGTGGACTTTGCCTGAACAGCCTCAACCTTGGCAGATTCTGGCCTAATCTTTCCCCTACCCACTGACCCAGATAAGATATGTCTGCCATATCCACCTGACATCTGTAAGTCTTGATAGTCAGCTCTGCATTTTGTAGTCTGCCCAACACTTTCCTGACATGTTGCACAAGTTCCACCCAGGACCAACTATAGATGACAGTCATCCAGATAAGCAAGGATATAAACTCCTGTTTGGATATGATCTACCTGCCTCTTTGACATTTCTGGGACACTTTTCTTACTAAAGAGCATTTTTGCAAATTCATACAATCCAAATAGGATCAGAAATGCTGAATGGCTGCAGATATCAAAGGTACCTGCCAGTAACCTTTTTTGCAAGTCAGTAGTAGTTAGATACTTAGCTCAAACCAGCTGATTTAAGGTTTTATTTGTCCTGTACAGGGTAAGCATCTGCCCTTGTGTGACTATTCAGTTTTCTGTAGTCCATACTAGACCTAGTTTTGCCATTTTTTTTTGTGACACCAGCACCACTAGCAAGGCCCAAAGATTATCAGACTCCTCTAGTTGCGACATGTCATCTGGTTTCCCTCTCTCTCTCTCTCTCTCTCTCTCTCTCTGTCACAGTCTGAGTTTATATAACTCTTTCAAGCACCTTGTAAGGGGCTTGTTTGTTGGACTACCAGCATCCTTTGCCAACATGTTGATCCACCAGGTGGTCAAACCATTTACCTTTAAATATATCCATGAAATCCTGTAATACAGCTTGGATCTCCTGAACCAGACTAGAATTTAGATAGGTTGACCCCATTCATCCAGGTATCAGACCAAGCTTTTCCCAAGATGTTTTCCTCCAGATCAACCTCTGGTTTCTCCTTCTATTCACTGCAGATATTAAACAATAGAACCTCTCTGTCATGATAGAGCTCTATTATATTAATATGGTAGAGTCTGTTTTTCTGCGTTCTGGTTGGCAGCTCTACCATGTAGTTGATATCATTCATCTTTTTTACAATAGTGAAAAGGTCCTCAAAGGCTTCTTGCAGCTCTATGCGTCTAACAGGAATAAGCACCATTACCTTTTGTCCTATGGACTTCTCTTGCATCTGGCTGTCCTGTCATACCAAACTTGCTGCTGCTGTTGTACTTGTGCCATGTGTTCCTAGGCCATCCTTATGAGCTCCCTGAGTCTACTCAGATGTTTAGGAAGTACTTCAAAACAGACTTCTAGAGGAAATCACACTAACTCTTCCACTCATCACAAATTAAATCCAGGATCCTCCTTAATCTGTGACCATACAGCAGCTTAAAGGGCAAAATAACTGGAAATTTGTGTGGTACCTCCTTGTATACAAAGAGAAGATGCAGCAATTATTTGTCTCACTCCCTCTTAAACGGGCCTACAAATGCTTTCAGCATGGTCTTTAGTGTAAAGTTAAACTTTTTCACCAGACCATATGTCTGTGGATGGTAGGGGAAGTCTCCAGATGGTTTATCCCATAACACTCCAACAAACATGCCAGCAGGTCTGGCATACAGTTGGCACCTCTCTCCATCAGCATTTGTCTAAAGAAACTCACCCTACTGAAACTGTTTAGCAAGGCATTTGCTACCTTTATATGCTTCAATGGGAAACATTCACCACTTCTGGGCCTAGTGGCATAATCCACTAATACAAGGCCATATTTCTCACCTAAGAAACTTTGGGTACTCAAAGGTCACACAGTACCACAGCTACTCTTTAAAATGGTTTCTCAATAACGGGCAAAGCCATCAAAGCAGTCGTACCGACCATTTGATCCTGTTCACAGGTCATGCAGTTTTCTGTTATATCCTTTAAAATCCATGACCAATAAAAATTTCACATAAGCCATCTTATAGTATGCTTTATGCCCTTATGACCAGCAAAGGAAACATCATGGTGTATTGCTAGAAATGCCTGCCATTAGGTACTGAGTACTACCACCTACTGCATTAGCTCTCTTTCTTGCCAGCCTTCAGTGGTCCATTCCTTGTACAACAATCCTTTGTCACAATATATGGATCTGTTTGCTTTACATGTCAGGATCTTCCTTGGCTGCCTCCCCCAGGTCCATTTAAATAAGGTATTAGAGATTAGCCTGCCTCAGCTCCTCATTACTAACCCACTTTCCCTTCCAAGACAAATCTGGTATTGAGTGCCAGTGGTGTCTCAAGTTCTGTCTGACTACTATCACCTATGTCTGTCCTTAAAGTATCACCCTCTAAAGGAAGCCCAGCAGCTTTCCTCCTGCTGTGGTTCAGATTCTGGATCACTGTCATAGACACCAGATCCCCCTCTGATTAGTAGTTCATGATAAATAGGAGGTCAAGTGTGATTCCCACTAAGAGTCTGTTGTAAGGTATGTCGTAAACATCTGACTAGACTCTGGGAGCTCATTAGGATGGCTCAGGATGGCAGAGGCACAAAAAAGTTTGGTTTGACAGGACAGCTACATTATCAAACCTGGGTGGAGGGAAAGGCCCCAGACAAGATTACTGGTACTACCTTCCCCGCATGATTGTGTTCATGCCTGGCTGCTGCTATCAGGTGGCCCACTAACAGGGTACTGTATTCTCAAAGTAATTCCTAGTGAGATCAGTAGGGATGTTCTCAAACACAGTTGCCTGCTGACTCCCTTGTCCCCATTCCCAGTACAGATATCTCTGGCCAAAATTAGCTGAAAAGGTTTCCTACCCAAGCCCATAACTGGTGTGGACTGCACAGGCAAGTAGTGATCCTGAATGCCCACTGCAGGCTTGACTGTGATTATATCTCAGGCAGTACCCCTTTTAGTAAGAGCCTTCCACCCCTCTAACAGGATAGAATGCAGAGTTCCATGAGAGTTGAGTATAGCTGTTGCCTCCAGACAACCAACCTACTGCCAAAGTGCTAGTCATATTTAATGCTTTCTAAGACCTTCATTCTCTTGGCCTTAGTGGACACTGAGACTGTATATGGCCCATTTGTTTACATCTAAAACATGTAATCCCAAACACTAGGCGTGTATCAGAAACCATGGATTATTCCTTATCCTATTTAACCTGCAGGTGACTCCCCCATGCAGTGGCAACCTGGTAACTATCTAGAGGTCACTCTTTCCTATTTCCTCAACAGTGTTACACTCCTGGCCTGACAAGCAAATTCTCATGTCCTTAGGCAATGTACTAAGGGCTTGTTCCCTGACCAAAAGATCTGCAGGCATGTGAGATATGGTGACCTTACTTCCATTCACCATCTGTGAAAATAAGGGCTGATTTCTGCAATATATTTGGTCACACTTTCATCTGCTTTTCTTCTATATTTTCTGAATTTCTTACTGCACATTTCTGGGCACAGTTTAAAACATGCAAGACAAAATTCTTTAACTTTAGCACAATTTACATCACTAAGTTTAAAAATGCATGCATTGCTTTACCCATGATCAAGGGAGCTAAAAACCTCACTCGCAACGTTGGTCATTTTTATGGTAAATACACAACCTTTCAAATACCCTTATAAAACAATCCCCCACCCCCTGTTTATAGAGGAAAATGGTTTGTATTGATTTTGGTTTCTCTAGTGCATTTAGCTTTCACCTTCCCCATAAGCCAAATGTCTCTGGTGAAGGCTGATGCTGTTTCTCTTTTCTTTTGCTTCCAGATGATACATTATCTCTGCTGCTGCAATTTCCATGAATTTCATTTCCAATACAAGTCTCTGTAATTCCATTTAGGTGTTGATGTCCTTCTAGAATACAACATATTGTTCTTTGTCTGCCTCCTGCACACCAACAGCTCCTGCAGGGCTGTCTCAAGGCTGCCATCTTACGAGAAGCTAAGCTGATGCCATCTTGCCTTTTGACATGTTGGCCTGCTATATTCCTTTTGCTTTTCACTCTTTTGTCAGCTGTGCCACTGACATTTTAGCATAGTTGTCATAAAAGCTCATGTTTGCCTGTTTTCCTAAACTAAACTGACTAAAAATAAAATAACTGCTGTGCACAACCAAACCTTGCTATATTTTATCTTGTGGCTGAGGGATTATATACTGTACATACCCTCTGGTAACAAATCTGTTTCAGGCTGAATTAGTTAATCTCCACTATTCTCACCAACTACCCATTAAATATGTAATGCCTGGCATAGGTGTGGTTTGAATTAAATCAGTACCAAACAAATATGTGATAAATGGTAGCAAAGCTGGAGTCTTATTCCTACCAATGCCACTCAAAGTTTTAATAACTAATGGCACTGATGGTGTTTGAATCCAAGCCTGCAAACCAAATATGCAAGGAGTGATGCACTCCCTACCACCATATATGAAAAAAGTCCTAACTGGCACCAGAGAGATGGCTTCTTGAGTCACACAACTGGCACACAGTAGGTTACAATAAAAAAGAGAAAGTAGATACATGTCTAGCTCAGTAATCAATTTGCATAGTGCAACATGGCCCCAAGAGCATAAACAGAATATGGACTACTGTTCTAGGGATGAGATTTCAACACCTATTTCAAGACTTGGCTTCAAGCAAACCATCAACAGACATGAGTCTTTGACCTAGCACCCTCAGACCTGTTTCTCACCATTCTGTCTGTGAACCACAGGGTTTTCCAGTTCCCCTTTCCCATGGTAAATGCCTTTCACATAAGTTATTATTTCCACAAAAAACATAACTGGGGTAGGATGGCTGAGTTTTCCAATGGGCTACATTTTTTCATGCCATGGTAGTGCTACCATCACTCTGGATTTGGCCACAGACTTCAAGTTACCTGCTGCTTTTGATTAAAACAACTATGAAATTATACTTATTAATTTAGTAGGCCAAAATGATCTAGGCTAAGTAGAGATGGGTGTCACAGCTTATTAATCTACAGTAGTAAATGATAACCCCCTGTTTAGATAGTAAATAACAGTAATACATATATAGTAAAAGGCAATATACACGTTTAAAAGTAAATAAATGAACGTTGCTTAAGCAATAAGGCAACCAGTGCAGTTACAGATTAAATATAAAGATGAATGAGAAAGTGTACATGGAAAAATAAAATAACATTTAGTAAAACATGCTGGAATAGTTAAATAAAATCTCTATCTAAGAGATCTTTCTGCCTCTAGCTTAAAGAGTACTGATCCCTTCCTATTACAATCTCTTAGAAAATTAATGGCAGAAACTGCAGATAGAAAACTTACAGGGAAGTGACCACCTCAAAGTCTGCCATACAAAAACAAAACAGAACAAAAACCAGTTTCAAACATTTATACATATTTCAGATCCTCATCTGTTCTCCCCATGAACCATTATATCATTCCTTGTTGCAGAAAGTATTACATTCACTTATTTTATATGTTTGCTTTCCTACAACAAAAGTAACTAAACCAGTTCTTCTGCCTGTATGTTTCTCAGGAAGCATACATTTACATACTAAGAACTACTTCCTTTGAAGTGCTCTTTAACTACATTATATAATTTGTGTCTTTTCCAGTATCTACCCTTGTGTGGCTTAGTGATATGTATACGCTTATATCCTTTTTGAGAGATCACCAAAAAATACACATGGAAAGCATTTCATGTCCTTACATGTCCTTTTATACTGACAAAGAGAAAAGGTCACATTTTCCTAGACCATGGGAAACATACATTGTGCAGACTAAATGTGCTTCTATTAGGAAAGATACCAAACATCTTTAAATCAGCTATCTTTAGACTGGCAACAGCACTGACTCCACAGTAGCAGTGTTCTTCTTGGCCATTATTGCAGTACATCCTAAATGATACAGTGTAGGTTCTTCAGTCCATCTTCTGCTGGATTCAGCATTTTTGAAAACAAAAAAGTGGTTCTGCTCTGTAAACATTCTGACAGTTTTTGCAGCTGAAATGTAGACAGGGTATTTGCATTGGCAACTATGTATAAGACTAAAGGTAATATTTTCAGAAATGTAAAATCCAATCTATGTAATGCCTGCTTAGGCTCTTGGTTTAAGGATGATATTTTCATCAGATAGAATTGTACAAGGTACATATTTATGCAAAGTGCCTTTGTTATTGTCTTGCAATTTCCTCTGAAGAGTAATTTTGATGTTTTGATCACATATTACTGAATAAATTCTCCTCATTTATGTTTGAAATGTTATTTGACCTTGAGCTACTATTGTGAATACCTTTGGCTAAGATGGAGGCAGAGTGGCTACCTACACTGAGTGTGTTGTATGAATTTGAGTTATTGTGGTGGTTACTAACAACATTTTGGTTTGGATTTATTTAAGATGTATCTGTTTATTATGTACTTTGGAATACATTTTTTAACTATTATCTGTAGCAATGCTATACTATTTGACAAAATGACCTTATTCTGGCATAGTTTGCATATATGTCCCCATTATTACATTACTCTGGAACTGTTGATGAGACAACCTGCTTGTTCACTGTCTGCTTGACATTTCATTAGTGTTGTCACATCTTAGTCAGATAACCTTTTTCAGTTGTTGTGGAACAGGAACTGAATGTGAGGATTGTAAATTATTGATGTTCAGTATTCAGCTTGGCTGTCCTGTTGCTCTGGCTGTGGCCCTGATTGAGGTTGTATCTATGTATTTCTTTCAGTACTAACAGCAGGGAGGAGAATGATGTCTGTGTTGTATTCAAGGGATTGACGAGACTGCAACACACCAAGACTTGTAGATTTGGAAATATTGTTGCTCTACTTCTTTTTGTTTATGTGCATTTTTATTTCAGCTACTAGTCTGTGGTAGTAGTATAATTATTTCAGCTTTATTTCTTGTTATTATTTGTCATTAATATCAAGTTAATTGTAGTAGTGTTCAATACATAAGCAGTTCAATGAACATGGACATTAATAACAAAATATTTTTTCATTGGCTAAGTGAAATCATGTAATGCAGTAATATGTCTCAGTATACTACTGTTTTAAAAAAATCTCTTATTTTAGGCATTGTCATGCCTTACTTGAAATTTACTGGTGCTAAAAGGAAAACTCCACCTTAGACAACTGGATAGGAGACCATAAATTTACCCTGGGGTGTCACCTATGTCCTTCATGGATAAGGACAGTCAATGCTGATCATAGACTCATGCTGCAAATATTGACTATGCAACTTGTTCAATAAGTGAACAAGGGTATAACATGGCTAGGCTTATAAAGGCCCTAGGGCCAATAGCATAGTAACCTCCTATGAACCTATGAGAATTAAAAAAAAATCTATTTTTCATTCTGTCATTGTTTTCTGAGATATTTTAACACATCAAAATAACTATGGGTGCTTCTTGCAGAATTTTAATATGTTTTCCATAAACATAAGTGATCTTGTTTTTCTTCAAGCCATTCTATTTACCATAATTATTTCAAGTCTTCTTTATATGAGTCATGCAATAAATAAGGTGGTGTATTCCCATACCTTTGACATATAATGAGATTAGTGTCAGTCACTGTCATTTTATACATGCTCTGTAACAGGACTGCTTCTTTTATTTCTTGAGTGATCCAAATTTTTGTACTTCTCAGAGCTTGTTTTACAGTATGTTAATAGCTAATGGTTATACAACTGCAACTAAAAAGTAGATAAATTGCAGGCCTTTGTTCAGCTTGTCATTTTGTAGTCCAAGAAGAATGGACGGTCCCTTCCCTCCACACTTTTCCCAGGTATCAAAACTGTCACTGCTCTGAAGGATCCTTGCAGTTTCTTCTATAAGTGACAGCTGATACTGGAAAGGAAAGGATTTGAAAGTAATTCTGTTCTCCAGTGCTAGCATTGGATAGATTTTCATTTTCATTCATTCATTCATTCATTCATTCATTCATTCATTCATTCATTCATTCATTCACTTATTTATATAGCTAAGAGATTCATCTGCAAATTATGTAAGAAGTTAAACTAAATGGGTGGTCTTTCCCTTCCTTTGATTCCAAGGCAAGGAAATGAAAGATTTATAAACTACAATCAGGTTCCTGGTAGTCTACACAATACTGGAAGCATATTATAAGGAGAAAAGTATCCTAAGTGTTGAGTTAAACTTTGGAAGAAGGTGGAGTTCTCCTTTGCTTTATACAGAGCTTTTCTTGTTTTCTGGTGAACTGACTTTATTTAATGTAACTTTTGCAAAATGAGCAATTTGGATGTTTTGTATTATCTGGATATCTATGCAGTCTGTTTTGACAGTAGTACATCCTGATTCTCAAATCAAAGGTTAGTCCATTAAAATGCATTAATTCTTATTTTGGTTTGATACTTATTTATTTATTAATAAATATGGGAAAGTAACTTTTTTTTATTTTAACATTCTTTATTGTAGTGCATTTTAAGTTTATAGTACTTCTGCACTTAATTTGTCTCATAGTATAATATAATGTAATATGCTACACAGGAGAGACAGAAGTGGATCAGCTGGGTAAGAAAAAGGCTGTCTTAGTAGATGGTGTTATACTCAATGGTCCGATTCTCAATTCTAAAGCTGGAGAACAGTTTGTTGAAGAGGCATTCCCAATCATCATGGAGGAGGCTATAAGAAAAGCTACAGATGTTAATGAAAAGGTATGTCTATACTTACCATGAGTTTTTGGACAGATATGCATTTGTAGCCTTCAGATTATGTATTTTTGAGAGAAGTGATAGATATGTGGAGATTAGCTAAATAAAAAAAATTAAAGCAGTTTTTCTTACAATGAAACCATGTTAAAACCTTAATTTGAGAAGAATCATAGTCTGGTGTAAGATCTGTTGTACTCATGATTCTGTTGAAATTTTGTTTAAAATGTTAACTTTTCCTGGGTTTCAGTACAAATATTCTTTCAAGGTAAAATGCCTTTTGCATCACAGAATGTTGTGCCACACGCCTTACAGTAAGAGATGTAAGAAACGGATTTGACCTCCATATTCTCTTACTCCTCTGGCAAAGTTTTGTGGCAGGAAAACTACTGATATAAGGCTAAGTATTGTGTAGGAGTAGACATTACCTTGTATTGAGATTTTATTTATCCTGACTCCCCCTTAAATAATGGTAATATATCCTGTCCAAACCTATGACTGCATCATTTTCCTTTGACTAACTTGTTTAAGTCAGTAGCTATTTGATAATAATGCATTAAGACCTCTTGGCCTGTGAGAAAATCTACAATAATTTAGAATATTGAGCTGACTTAGATAGAACACAAGTGACAAACTTTCTGTTTAGAGGAAGAAGATCCTTAAAAAGTAAAAGATGGATGAGAGTAATAAACATTTCCAGATGATCTGGAACAAAGTAGGTATGTCCTTTCTAGTTACTGATGTTCAAATTCTCTGTCTTGGAGAGTCAGGCATTGAAGACTTTTTTGACGGTTACCACTCTAGACTCATACTAAACATTCCAAGGTCATTTAACAAGGCCACTATTATAACATATTTTAATGGATTAAGTGAAATAATGTGTTACTAAGATCTAAATGGTTGGATAAGAACAGTGTCCTTTTGTTACAAGCAACAACATTTTTGGCACATTAATGCTACATTACCTCAAGCTCTGACCTCTGTACTGGTGCTGAGCAGTGGTCAAATCAGAACTGAACTTCAAAGCACAGTAAATAGTAGTATCAAATCATCTGGATATACCATACAGAGAAACTTGGCATATATTAATTCTTCTTTTTGTTACAAACTGGGAAATATTAAAAAATCATGTTCCATCACTGAAGTGACATTGGCAGGTTTCCACAATTTTTATATTCTATGATTGCAAAATCTAAAAAAATATATATTTCAAAGACAAGAAATCTAGTTCTTAGTCCTATAATTAATGCTAATGCTGTAAAGAAAAAAATATCGGACCCTCCTGGAACACATTTTAAAAGTTCCCAGCCTCCAGCACAAAGGCAATGCCCACTCATTCTCTACTCACACATACTGCAAATCCACACAGCTAACCTTAGATCACTAGGGAAGCAGCCCGAAGCCCATAAGGTCCATTAAGTTTGCTTTGACACACAGAAAAGCCTTAGTTATAGGTTACTCTATAGTTAGGCGTACAGACTCCATACTCATCTGAATGGACAAGTACAGGGTTACTGTAATCTGTTTACCAGGTTGTGTGTTATCACAAGAGCCCAAAAGGCAATTAAACCATACAAATATGACACAAGTATGACTGTGGCTTAGTGGTGGTCCATGTAGGAGTGAATGACCTGAGGTACTGCACCATGAGGGACATGCAGAGAGACATGGCGAAACTTACCATGAATGTTTTATAGGCAAGAAAAACACTCTGCCTGAGTAATGTCTTGCCTTCACCAAGATTAATTCCTAAATACTAAGGCAAGTTAGTTAGCGTTTAACACTAGACTAAGTATTTGGTATCGTTCAAAGGACTTCCATTATATGTCAGTGTGGGATGCAATGGTAGATAAGACATTTTTTGTAAGAGATAGCTTACACCTCTAATACTCTTCCTCATACTGCCTAAAGTCTTTGCTGCCTCATAGTGCTATTTTAGGCAGAGCCCACAACTTGGCATTCATACATAACAAATTATAACTCAAATTCAGACAACATCATGGTGGCAGTACTTAATGCTAGGAGTCTAACTAGAACACCTGAACTTGAGACCCTCTTTCAACTCACTCACATTCACATTTCTGTAGTTGCTGAGAGACTGTTTCAAACAAAGCAGTGACAGCATTCCCTGTATACCAAGGTTTAGAGTACTGGTTAATGGGGTGGGGGTATCTGGCAGAAACACCATCACCTTATATCAAATTACCTATTACCTTATTACTTCACTGCTAACCACAGATCCCAATTAATATCCACAATGAGCATAGACATTACCTTAATACCACTGAGGGTGTTAAATATCAAACCAAATACTTTATTGTTAAGGGTTTCCCATCACCCAAAGATTAATTGGCACAATTACACCTATAAAATGGATATGTTCAGTGTTTCTAGATTTTTGTTAAAACCAATACATTGGGGCAAATTGAATATGTACCCACTAGAGTCTAATATTCCTGACCTGGTCTTTACCAACCTAGCCCACTGCCTGTACTATCCCATACTGCCTTATCCCTAGGGAAATATGAGTACAAATCAGTCATATTCACTGTTAGGCCTAATGGTTACAGCCCATCACTAGATTAGACCATATTTAGGGATTTATCCAGAGCAAACCTACTTCAACTTGTAGAAGACCTGTTTGAAATTCCCAGCAATCATTTGCAAATGGACCCAACAGAGAGGGCAGCCACATTCACCTCTGAGATTTACTAGCATCTAAATAGCTGCATATAGAAGAGTCAGTACCTGTCCACCCTAAATATAACGGTAAATTCAGGAATAAACCTCTCTTGTGGAACTAATAAATATGTTAACAAAAGAAAGAAAATTATTTAAAGTTGTAGGAAATCCCTATCCCCTATGTTAGGACCACACTGAGACATGCTTGCAAACAACAATAGAGTACTATTAAAAAATGTAAGTCAGAAAATTATTGAATGTCCAACAATGCTTTGAAATCATATAAAATAACATTGCATATTCCAGTCCCAAGGATCCAGCCAGTATATTAACAGACACACTTACTAACTTTTCTCTACTTAACCACATCGATAACCCTGTGTCTGTGAAAATTTAGTTTCCCCTGAAGTTGACAAGAAAAAGTCATAGAATCCCTGCTAATGGCTAAAAATAATGGTTACAGTGGATCAGACTAAATATCTGGCTACATTCTCATCAGTGCTAAGTATGCACTATCTTAGTCTCTACTTGAACTATTCAACCTCAGCCTATGTACAAGGCTTGTGCCTGATGTATGGAGACCAGTCATTGTGGCTCCCTTAAATAAGGGTGGCCCCTCAACAGACCTAGGTAGTAACTACATCAGCCTTACCAATCTTGACATGCAAAATCATGAAACATATCACAGCAAGACTCACTTCTGCAGACATAGGTAACTTAATTGCTCAAGACCCTAATCAGTATGTTATTTTGAAGGTAGGTCTTTTTTCCCAAGCCTAGCAAGTTTCTTTGAAAATGTTACAGAGGCTGAGGACAATGGTCATCAGTGCACGTTGCTTATCTTGACCTGGCCAATGCTTCTGAGACTATTTCCCTGCCTGCTGGTATTATGAAAAAATAGATACATTTAATTTAAACCCCTGTGCAATCCACTGGATTACAAATTAGTTATCCAATAAATGCCAGGTTGTGAAAGTTGCTGTACTCTCTCCAGACATAAAACTGTAACTAGTGGGATATCATGATGATCACTGCTGAGCCCAATCTTGTTTTGCATTTGTTTTGTAGACAGCCAGCTCAATATCTCAGAAATAAATGTCACTGATCAAATTTGCTGATGACTGCAAGCTATGCATTGTCATCTGCTTATCCACCGATAGTAAGCAGTTCTATTAAGGGATAAAATATGCATATACCTGGTGTACTGAAAACAGTCTCAAGCTATAAATACAAGAACGTCCAGTGTAGTAGAACTGAGCAACAAAGCTCTGCCCACCTCATATGTTATAAATGGTACTCCTTTTTCAGTCAACTATAGTAATAAAAAACCTGGGTACTTATGTGGACAATTGTCGCTCTGTCTCTTTCTCTCTCTCTACTAGGTTAACATGTTTCTACCATAGTCAAGAAATTCTTCTATCTGGCCCAATTAATTTCAAAGCAAATTCAATATTCAGAGATATTATCCTACTGCTGTACTCTTCCCCTTATCATACCCATCACTGAAAACAATATCCCCTTTAGTATATATTAATCAAAGCATATCACTCAGCTGGAAAGTAGCCAAAGATATCTATCAAAGAAAATGAAAGGTCTTAAATTCATCAACTATCCTGATAGATTAGCTTGACTCTTCTTATACTCAGTAGCCTACAGGATGCTCTGAGGTTATCTGTTTACTGTTTTTTTGAGACATGAAAGATCCATTTCCATTTCACTTGCTATTTCTTTGCAAAACTAGTGGCTGTACAAACACCTGCACTGCAGAACTAAACTAACACCATCTGTGACTGAAATACATTCAGAGTGCAAACTCATTTAAAATATAGTTATAACTTCACCTATCCAATCAATGTGGATAAATGCCACTGTTATCTTCAACTTGTCATATCATCAAACCATTTCTCTTCATTTAGAATACTATGCCCCACAGCCAGTCTTCACCAATACCTGAACAGTTTTACTAGCGTCTCTCAGTCCTATACATAGTTTCGTGACACTGCTCAATCCCCATCTCTATACTTCTAATATAAACTTTATAATAGCCATATATGTGAGGATATTGGATATTATTACCTGTGCTAGCATGGCTGGCTGAAATTTTGTAAATAATTTTAAATAATTGTAAATTATCTTTGTTACATATGCCAGCATGACTAGCTATAATTTTGTAAATAAGTTTATGTCTTTTGATTATCACTCCACTTTATATGAGATGTTTGAATTTCAAACAGTGTTCTTCTGGCTGACCAAATGTTCATGTTCTTTGTAAAGAGAATTCTGAATGCAGGCTATGCTAAAGTCAGTTGACCTAGATGTGATGTCATTGTGTGCCAGGGCTGGGAGAATAGAATCTTCACTGCAGCTGTTTGTTTACTTTTCAAAGTCTGATATGAGAAAAGTAGCTTCCTATTACTTTTGAAAAAGATCTGATAGAAAAGCAGGTTCTGAGCCAATTGTTCATTTATTGTTCAGTAGTTGTCTTCCAGGGTTGTTCAGCAGTAGTAGTCCAGTTATTTTCAGGAGAGTAATTGTTCCACTCATTGAGGACAGACAACAACCTGCAGTGTGAACATATTTTCTCATCTTACCTTGCAGAAATAATAGTATAATCTTGTCCTGCTAAAGTATTTAGTTGAGATAGGGACAGTTACTCTTCAGATAGTCAGGGAACTACAGCTAGATAGTTATAGGTTTTCTAAAATCATTGTGAGAGCTATCATAGGTTCATAGGTTCATAGACTGGTACTAAGCTAACTGCCCTCGCGAGCCATTTTAAGCCTAGCCAATTATCCCTTGTGAGACTCAAACTATGCACATTGTGTTTGTAAGGCAAACACCTTAGCCATTAGGCCAACCTCCCAACCCAATCCTACAGTATTACCTCCTGGAAGTGAGAGGAAAGTCCAAATGAACAGTCAACGGAGTGTAAACACACGAAGATTTATTAAATCCACTTCAGACTTGGTACGTGCTTTCATTCTGACAAGTATAGGATTTTATCAAAACCAAGGTCCCTGCCAACTTGCAACAGTTAAATAGCACTGACATTAATTAAACAATCAAGAATTAAAGTGATATCCATAAAAAACAGCCTTAAACAAGCCCATAAGACCCAATGTAAACTAATAAAAATACATAGAAGTAAAACACTAAGTGCATGATTGTCAACACTTAATAAAACTATCTCAATAGGAATTAAACTGTATATAAAAATATGTTATAAAATGGATGGCCTGTCTCTTAAAATTGGCATTAAAGATATGTGTTCATTCATTCCTGGGGGACTGTTGGCATTGAGTATTAGTTGCCACCTAAACTCACTTCCGCCCCTAATATTTTTCTTAATAATCTTTTTTACAATCTTAGTAAGGACGAAGCATTACTTTTGAGGAAATTTAGAGAAACTGACAACATCAGAATAATGAAGCCTGATAAAGGGACTGGCATGGTTCTGGTAGAGAAGAATGACTATGTGAATGACATAGCTAGCATGCTATATGACAACGATAAATACAAAAATATATCTAGGAATGAAATAAATATTGCACATAGGAAATTACTGCTGTTTTTGGAAGACAGTTTGCTTCAGGGGGTAATTAATGAAGAACTTAATTTTTTATATAACTATGATCCTTTTATCCCCACAGTCTTCAGTATCTCCAAGGTACACAGAAATGTGTACCACCCCCCTTACCAACTTATAGTAGCTGCACACAATGGTTCGACTTACTCATTTGGAGTACTTGTAGACCGTTTACTCAAGGATACACTTTGTCCTATTACCCATGTTTAACTTATTCATGGGACTTTTTATCAAGGATTAGGCAAGAATTCTTTGGTGAAACAACAGGGTTTTCCACCATAGATGTGGTTGACTTATTTAGTTCCATTCCACATGATATTGGGTTGGAACTTTTTTCAGAAGCCCTTTTGGAATATATGACACTTTATGGGGCTCTTATGAATTTTGTCATGGATGTTATGGAGATCATACTTCACAACAACTATATTGGTTTTGAAAATGAGTTTTTCAAACAGTCAAAAGGGGGTTGTGATGGGAACGAGCTGTGCCCCCATATTTGCTAATTTAGTGATGGCATCATGGGAAAAGAGATACTTTTTTGACTCCGGATTTGAAAGTGAATGGTTGACATATTTGCATTATTTGGATGACATCTTTGTCCTCTGGAAGTGTGAGAGGGCAGTTGTGGACAATTTTAGTCATTACATTAACAACATTTGTGGCTATTTTAAGTTTACTCACAATTTCTGTACTGATATCATAGATTACCTTGATGTGACCATCACTGGAGACATCAGTTAGTATAAGTTTACTTCCAAAGTGTTTCATAAGCCCACCTATTCAAACAGTTTTTTGGCTTATGATCGTAACCATCCACATTTTGTAAAGAAGATCATCATAAGGGGGCAGATGATCAGAGGTGCTAGAATGTGTTCCATGCTCTCTGATTTTAAGATTGAGTTTGGTAAGCCTATTACCATGTTTGTGGCCAGGGGCTACACTTAAAAATGGGCTCAAGAGATTCGTATGGAAGTCCTAGAAGGTTGGGGCACAAGGTTTGCCCCCTTGCTAGGACAAAGTTTTGTTAACAACTAAGGGGTAAGAACAAATAATCAAAATGCTTCTCACTCTATGGTCACTTATTTTGGTTCTTTTGCCCAGAAGGTTAGAGGCATTTTGACAAAAAAGTGGGTGATACCAGAATACAATTGTGAAGTGTATAGTAAATTGGGCAATAAGCCACTTTTCACTCACAATGTAGGGCATAATTTGAAGTTCTTATTTGAACATCCATTTACTACTCACACTAAGGGGACAAGGAGCTGTAGTTCCTGTAAATATTGTTCCTTTGTTTTGAAAGCAACAGACAACTTGATAGGTAATACCCTTCAGACAGTTAATTTAGTGGGAGGAAACTGTGACAGTATAGGGTTAGTATATGTTTGTGTTTGTCAGGGTTGTAACGGGTTTTATGTAGGTAAAACAGAAAGGTCTCTACGTAAAAGAATTTATGAACACCTTTATGCTATAGAAACTCATAACAGTAACAATGCCCTATACAAACATACACTTTCTTGTGATGGCTACAATGGTTTTAAGTTTAGTATTCTGGAGATTATTAAGAAACATATTAGGGATGGAAATTGGTCTAATGAAATTAGTAAGAGTGAGTTTAGGTGGCAACTAATACTCAATGCCAACAGCCCCGAGGAATGAATGAACACATAGCTTTGATGCCGATTTAAGAGACAGGCCATCCATTTTATAACATATTTTTGTATAGAGTTAAATTCCTATTGAGATAGTGTTGACAACCATACACTTAGTGTTTTACTTGTATATATTTTTATTAGTTTACATTGGGTCTTATGGGCTTGTTTAAGGCTGTTTTTTATGGATATCACTTTAATTCTTGATTGTTTAATTAATGTCAGTGCTATTTAACTGTTGCAAGTTGGCAGGCACTTTGATTTTGATAAATTCCTATACTTGTCAGGACGAAAGCACTTACCAAGTCTGAAGTGTATTTAAACTGAGTTGGAAGTGGATTTAATAAATCTTCGTGTATTTGCACTCCATTTACTGTTCATTTGGACTTTCCTCTTGTTTCCAGGAGGTGGTTTTGTGTTTTCTCTTGGTTGTATTCCACCCAAGTTATGTTACTATGTATCCCACAGTATTATTTTCATATTTCCTGTGTGTGAAACTCTGATGTTAATTGGAAACAGTTATTCAGTATTTACATGGTTTAAATCCTTAAATGTTTTACTACCTCTCATTGTGGCTGGTTATTTAGTTAACATGTTTAATAACTTGAGAGTGTTTATGCTTATTTTGATAACACCAGGACTACTCTGAAGAGTCTTACTCCTTGGGATACATGCTACCGTTTGTTTCAATATCTATTTTACTCAATATAATTGTACATCCCTCTTGAAGGGTATTGTGGTATTTGACTTGTGGCAGTCATTACCTTGTAATTTGGGAAAGGAAACACAGCATGTACATTTGTGTCAGTCTTTCCCAAGAGGGTGTGTATGTGTGAATATCAGACAGTTAAGTGAGTGTGTCAGTTACCTAGAACTGGGACACAGTGTTTTGCAGTGGTTAGTGTAGAGACTCATTTGGGGACCTGGAGTAAAGCATATAGTCCAGTCCCAGGTTTGGAGCCTGTTCCCAGTGTACTCTTAGGGGGAATTGTGTATTCTATCCCTGCATTTAGTGACACTCTCTTACTGGAGACAGTGGTAAGGATTGAGACTCCTTAGTTCCTGCTCTGGGGTAAAGGGGGTTCATCACATATTGGTGGCAGTGGTGAGATTTTAATTGAGCTTTAGTAGCCTCTGCATAGTTGTCACAGAGGTGTGCACTCTCGACAGCCACAACATAAACATACAGGGTTTCATTGTCACAACAGTTTTATTAATTTTTAGTCAGGTTGTTCAGGAACAACAGACAAAGATGTCAGAGGATTATAACAAGCTGACAAAGAGCCAGTTGGCAAAGGTGTGCAAAGTCAAAGGACTGGTGCATGCTAACTTGACTAAGGAAGCAAAAATCTCAGCCTTATTCACAGCCACAGAGCGGACCAGCAGCTCAGAGGATATCCTGTTTGGCATTAAGGATATGCAGCCTTCTGAGACAAGACAGTTCACCTTTTCTTCAGAGGACTTAAAAATTCATTTGGATTTAAAGAGACTTGAACTGGAGACCAAAGAGAGGCTGCAACGCTTGGAGGCTGAGGTGAGCAAGAAGCAGCGTCAGCATGAAAAGGAACTGGGGTCCAGGCATTTAGAGATGGAAGATGAAGAAAATGAGAGGCAGAGACAGCATGAAAAGCAGCTTCTACACCCTTCAACATGGTCATGTAGTAATGGGGAAATGAATGACTGAAACCCAGAAGCCATAAAGGTTAGTAAATTTTTGTCTCAGTACACGGAGGAAGATGATTTTGATAGATTTATTTATATATTTGAGAGGGTACATTAACAGTATAATGTTGACTAAGGGCTCTGGGAATGGTTTCTGACTCCCTTAATCCATTGGAGAGCTGTTAATACAATTGCTAAACTATCTGATATTGATTGTTTGAATTATGATAGTGTAAAACAATGTTTACTTGATTGTTTTAAATTAACCCCCAAAATGTACAGAAAAAAAATGTTGTGAACATAGATGCAAGGCAGATGAAAGTGTATGTGATTACATTGCTGATTTAAGTACTTACTTTCCCAGGTGGGTGGGTGGGTGTCAGGTCTCCACTTTTAAAGAAGCTGCAGACCTTTTGGTGAAGGAACAGGCTCTCAGCACTTTGCCTGAGGGCATGAGTATCTGGCTGGCAGACTGAGAGTGTAACTCTGCAAATGAGTTGAAAAGGGGATCTCTATGTGGCAAGCAGGGCACCACTACATAAGAAAGGGATACCAAGTGCTACACATGGACAAAAGAGAACCAATGTGGAACAGCCTAAATCATTCCAACAGAGTTCACCAGCAACAGGGGAAGCCACTACTTCAAGTGCACAGCCAGGATCAGGGATTAGATGTTTCAAATGTAATCAGAGTGGCCATGTAGCATACAAATATCCACTGAAGGAAGGGGAGAAACAAAAGATGAGGGAGTCAGCAAGTGGGAATGTTAGAATGTCAGTGGTCAGTTGCCTGGAAACAATGGAGGTGCCAAACTATAACCAAAATTTGTATCTTCTCTTAGTGGAATGATTGACAGGCCATTGGTAAGTGAGACACAGCTTCTGATATAACCATTGTGAGGCCTGCAGTGGTTAAGGAGAATCAGTACTTGCTTGGGCAGTCCACACCAGTGAGAGCTCTGGGTTGAACCCCATTCCAAATACCTTTGGACAGTGTTCATCTTGACCAGGATAGTGGAAAAATGAACAAACATGTATGTGTGTTTGAGGATATCCCTGCAGATGTGTTAGCAGGGAATTATTTTGATAATGTAGTACCTTGTAGGTATGCAATTATAAGCAGTCATGCTTGGAGACAGGCATGTATATCTGGTAGCCTGGGGGGACCCAGACTGATCCTATGCCTGAAGCTGGGGCTGGTGATATGATTACATCAGGGAGGGAGCCACCTTGTAGCAGTGAGCCCAAAAATGAACCACAGCTGCTGATAGGTACTGGTATTCCCATGGACATGGTGACTGCAAGGACAGAGCTGAGTGGTAGTACTCAGGCTGACAGTGAGGCACCACTGTCAGAAGGTACTAGGCTTCCTGTGGAAAGGAAACTGGGAGAGGTTACAAAGACAGAGTTGAGACAGCTTTTCGATCATACTTTACAAGGCTTGGGAGAGGTAGCTAAGGAGGCCCCTGAGTCTGTATACTGGAACAAAGGGTTACTGTACAGAGAATGGACCCCTGAGGGAGCGAAAGAGGGTGATGGCATTTGGTAGTGCCCAGAGACTACCATCTGGCACTTCTAGGCATAGCCCATGACATTCTTTTTGCAGGCCATATGGGCATAAAGCATACTAAGAGACTCATTATGCAGAACTTTTATTAGCCTGGGATTGCAAAGGATGTAACAGGGTACTGCAGGACCTGTGAGCAGTGCAAAAAGGTAGGCAGGAGGCAGGGACATAAGTTGTACCATGTTAACATGATGGAACCATATTATGATAGGGAGGCCCTGGCGTTGAGTATTTGCAGTGAATGGCAGGAGGAGTCTGAGGGGGGATCTGGTGAATGATCTTCTCAGTGATGCTCAGAATGACACTTCTGTGGGAGAGGAAGGAACACCTCATCTGCTATCCCCTATTTTTGGGAGCATGTTCACTGGGAAACCTGGTTGCACCCATCTAGTGTAGCACCATGTGGATACAAGACCCCAAAGGCCTATTAAGCAAGCTCCATATAGGGTGCCTGAGTGAGTCAAACAGACTTTGAAGGAGGAGATAAAGGAGATGTTGGGGCTGGGGGTAATGCAGGAATCCAGTAGTCCGTGGGCTTCCCTAGTAGTGTCGGTACCAAAGAAAGATGGTAGTGTAAGATTCTGCATATTCTACAGAAAATTAAACAATTATACAGAGTCAGATGCATACCCCATGCCTAGAACAGATGAAGCTTTAGAACAGATGGGTGAGGCTAAGTATCTGACCAACAGTAATCTGACCAAGGGATACTGGCAGGTGCCCTTGACTCCCATTACTAGAGAGAGAGGTCAGCTTTTGTCACACATTTTGGATTATATGAGTTCACAAGGATGTCCAGGATGAAGAATGCCCAGCAACCTTCCAGAGCTTAGTAGATCATACCTCAGTAGGAGCAGAACATTATGATCTTATTTATTATTATAATATTATTATCAGTGTAACAATCTTGCCACATTATTATGCCTTTCAGTATACAGTCCCCCTGCTATAAGAGAGTCGCAACCAGCAATAAGGTGTGTGACTGTTTCCAATTTGGTTACACAAAACCTACATATATCTGTTTCCCCACATGTTCAATAGACTTAGTAAACCAACATGCACGTAGCCCACTATCTTGGGCTGCCAATATTAACCTTTCATTTCTTGATGTAAATTCACCTCTCCTTAACTATTCCTGCATTCGCTCTTGATCAACATGAGGCTCTTCCAGAAGTTTTCTATACTTGCAACTATATTTATGTTTTTTTCATATTTCTTGCTTTCTCATCTGATCCTTCACCTTATATTCTTTCTTTTGTTTTTTAGCACATTCAGTTGCTGCCTGATTTTTATCCACTTCTGGTTTGATTTCAATTCTTGCTTGACATCGATATGCTTCTGCTAAATTAAGCAGAGATGTCATCTTAGATTTATTCTCCTCATGATTGCAGATCTATACATATAATTAATTTCAAGGAGGCCCATCCCTCCTTCAGAATGGGGAATATAATCTTGGTATACACTGATTTTTATAAATCTTTTGGTGAGCATGAAACATCCTTCTTGTTTTAATATCCAATCTGTCCAACACTTTTTGGGCCAGTCAGTCACTCCAAAACTATAAGTTAGGACAGGAAGAGCAAACTGATTTATAGCTTGGATCTTGTTCCTAGGTGTCAATGCTGTTTTCAGGATTAATTGAAGTCTTCTGAAGTACTCCTTACTAAGCTTTATTCACATTTGTTCATGTTTTATTACTGATCCTTCATTATTTCCCAAGTATTTATACACCCCCTCTTGCTCAAGTTCTTTTATATCACATTCTTGCTCCAAACTGATGTTTTCCTGGTGCTGCAATTTTCCTTTTTTTAAGGTTGCTTTTGAACATTTGTCATGACCAAATGACATTCCAATATCATCTGAAAAAGTTTTGACAACCTATAGCTGTGCTTTCAATTCCTTATCTGATGAGCTATACAATTTTTTAAATCACCGACAAAGAGAAGATGAGAAGTCATTATACTTTGTTGTTTTCTTGCCAAATTATAGCCATGACCTAAGCTGTTAAGTAAACAGCTTAAAGGATTAATGGCAAGGCAAAATAGCAAGGGTGACAGGGAGTCACCCTGTAATATCCCCCTTTAGAATTTTATCCCTGGGATAATAATCTGTCCTTTATCATGGCTTAATTGCAAAGTGGTCTGCCACTGTTTCATGGTTACTGTAATGTAATCTATCAGTGTAGGATGTACCTTATACATTTTTAAGCACTCTTTTATCCATGAATGTGGTATACTATCAAATGCCTTTTTATAGTCAATCCATGCCATACTTTTATTCTTCCCTTTTTTACAATTCTCCACTATAGCTTTATTTAACAACAAATGATCCTTTGTTTCATATGACTTTCTTTTATTGCCATTTTGCGCTACTGCCATAATTGAGTTTTCTTCTAAATGACTATAAATTCTGTCGGCGTCAATCCCCGTGTATAGTTTATACGTCCTCGGAAGACAAATTATTGGTCTATAATTTTTAGGGTAGCTTGCAGGTTCACTCTTAGGTAAGAGCATTGTTTTTCCTGTTGTTAACCAGTGTGGTGTGTGTTCGGGGTGTGCATATAAATAGTACTTACTCATGGCTAGATCCTCATGTAAAGAAGTTAATACTTTAAGCCAAAAGTTAGGTACTGCATCTGGGCCTGGGGTTTTCCAATTAGAGGCTTTTCTCAACTTTGTTTCAATCTCTCTGGCTGTTATTTCATCCCATTTCATATCCTGTACCTTTAAACTTCTTATTCTTTCTTTTACTTCTATCCATTTACCATCTTTGTTATGTTCCACAGGATCTTCATAGATACTTCTCCAAAATTTATCTACTTCCTCTTTTTTCGGTGGTCTATCAATTCCTTTTACCTTATTTCCCAATTCTCTATAAAACTTTTTTTGGTCATCAGTAAATTGCTTATTTTGTGCTTTTCTCTTATATTTATCTTCATATCTTCTGAGTCTTTCCGCTTGTTTTGAAATTTTTGTTTGTTATCTCCAATAGTGCATAATAACTCTGTCTCTTAACTATAATATTAACATCTTCTACCCTACCTAGTTCCTTCCCTCACCTCCATTTCTTTGAATTTGTAAGCACTAATCACATGATCTATTATCTATTTGATTTTTATAATAAAGGATTTAAGAATAAACTATAAGAATTTAAGAATAAACAATAAGGCAGTATAAACTTCAATCATCCACACATTAAATTAGGTTTTAATACTGGCATCACCAGCACTATTAGCGCTACTTTTAACTTTTAATTTATAAATAGAAGTAGCATCAGCGCTTTTAAGGGAAATAGGTGAAGGTATGAACCTTTTATGTGGCTTATTGTGAGCAATACGAACAAACTTTGTATTTTTATTCTTAAATCCTTTATTATAAAATAATAAAGTATGAAAAATTGTTTTAGAATTCTCTACACAAGGGAAAGTGACCGTTGTTTTTCAAAGTTTTAGAAGAGAGTATATAAAGGAATTCAGGTTTGGTTTGACTACGTTACCATGACAAATAACTATGACTCGTCGAAGGACGTGGCCAATTAATGATTCAACTGTTTGCACTTAAACGCTGCAATGTTTGTGATTCATTGTTTTTTTAGCTTCTGATGAAGTCAAATACTGGTTTTGATGAAAAGTGTACTGTAATTTAACGCACTTTAAGCCAATAAATTTGTACGTTTTTTCGTGTGAAGAGGGTTCCTGTTCCAGTTTTTCAATCATCACCAAAGAACAGGTTCATAAGGTCTTATCAATAATCAAAAATACTTCCTTCAAGGATTCTGACAACATACTTGGAGGCCTATTAAACAGCATCAATTAGACTTTTGCCAAAGCTCTCCTTAAATTGTTTAACCTCAGCCTAGCTGCAGGGTATATTCCTGAAATATGGTATGCAGCTGGGGTTATGCCCCTACACAAAGGTGGCCCTACCATGAAACCTATAAACTGCAGAACAATCAGACTTATGAGTTTGATCAGTAAAGCTATGGAGTACATCATAACTGATCTCATTAATTATTATATTAAGACTCTAATTAGGCTTGGTCCCCAACAATTTGGCTTTGCTAAAGGAAAATCATGTCTGTTAAAACTTGTTAATTTCTTTGACAGGGTTATGCAAGCTGTTGACAATAGTCATACTGTTCATTCAGCTTATCTTGATCTAGCTAAAGCAATCAATACCATACCTCATGTAGGAATTGGCTAAAAGACAGAACCCATGCATTTTGTGTGACTGGTGCTTCTTAAATAGTGTTGTGGTAGCCAGTGGAGTTTCTCAGAGGCCACCAGTGGGCCCCTTCCTGTTTGACAACTACTTCTCCAGTCTCCAAAATTGATAAGTAGGACATGTTCCCCAAATTTGCACTTACTGCAAACTGTATGAAATTGTCAAACCCCTCTCAGATATGTGTACACTTCAGAAAGAGCTAACCCTGTTTCACAATTTGTGTGTGGAAAATGGGCTTAAACCCATTACTAAAATGTAGTCTAGTTTCCTTTGGAAAACAGAAAATGCCCACATGTACAATACAGAAAGTGCATCCCTAAAAAACAAAAAAGGTACCCATAGACCTTGGCACTTAAGGGGACAGTCAATCTCCTTTGATCACTAAGTGCTGCTTAGTACATCTGTTAGCAAAAGGTATCTTATCCAGATCCAAAGACATTATCTTTACCCTTTACTCAACACCAACCAGACCTATTATAGTGTGCAGTGCACCATTTGGTATCTATCTCATTTGACATATCAAGAAACTCAAAAAGCCAGAGGTTTCTAACAAAAAAAAATCTATAGTCTTAAGAACCCTTGTTATCAAGGCAGACTGGAAGCCCTGTCCTAGTCATACAGACTCCTGAGGGGAGATCTGTGCCTTGCTTGCCAGACCCTTAGAGATCAGGTGGTCTTTGACCTCCTATATTTGAACAAGCAAACAGCTCAGCTTATACTAGAAACAGAGATATAAACCTTCATCAGTGGATAAACAGAGCACAATGGAGATATAGCTTTATCTCCTAGCACCTCCATCTACTCTGGAGCAACCTTCCTGTGTAGGTTAAACAATGTGTTTCAAAATCTCCTTGCAAACTAAACCTAGATAACTGGGTGGGTGTTTACAAGTTTACCCTGGGAATAACTGTCCTGTCCTTCATTGAGAAAGAACTTAAAGCCGTAGAGTGAGTATTGAAAAGGCATAGATGGTCTTTGGACTAAATAGCCTTGAAAAGCCTATGAATCCTAAGAAACTGGACTGGTTTCACAATTTTAGGTTGTGAGTATACTGTATAGTTTAACATTTATCTCACTGAATCAATCATGTCATAAATAAAGTGGAATTAGTTCAACCATCTGCAGTCCAGTCAACTTTGCATTCACTAAAAAGGAGTAGCTAGGCCATTTGGAGCCCTGGGTGAGGCCTTCCTTTGGCACCTGTACAGGGACACTTAAATTATCAGTATTGTTAATTTGAGTTCTTGACAGAGTAGGGGAATATCAATTAAAATAAAATTTTCCTAAGTAAATAAGTAATTCATAATTCTAATTATTGTTATTATTTAAGTGCAATTCACCACTTGTTTCACAAGAAAAAAAGTAATTTGGTTGTGTGAAAAGCCAAACTGCTTTTATGTATTACATTTTAATTTGACACACCAGTCCACCAGTCCTGTCCTGTCCTGTCCACCATACATTTGATAACCAGATTCTGATCTTAATTTACTTATAGGTAAACAAATCTAGAAATAATATCCAGACAGGGACCATTGAGGGACATTTAAAATATTAGTACTGTGTGTTAACTTGAGTCGTTGACAGCATAAAAGAATGTGAATTAATATACATTTCTGAAATATAGAAACGTCTTCATTTCTTTCTAATCATTGTCATATATTAAAATCAAAATTTCACCAGCTGTTCCTCCATAAAGGTAATTGTGTAAAACACCCTTTAAGCCAATAAGCCAGACTATTACATTGATTTGCATTAATTTTAATTTAACACGTCCACCTGTCCAATCAGCCCACCATATCTTTCATAATTGTCTAGATTTCTGCAGAATGTCCAGATCTTTGTTTAACTTTTTATCTGTTTCTCATACAATCTGTGGTTTTCCAGCAAAGCACTGGTGATTGAAGTCATTAAATAATGTCAGACACGTCCTATCCTTCAAAATGCATGCTAACATAAAACCTGTTATTCTAGCAGGCTGCAGCTTTCTCACTTTTATAAGAGCAATATTTAAAATCTGTCCCTATTTTGTTGGCTGTTATCCCACCACCATTATTGTGCAGTCACTAAATAGTGACATAAATTTCAAATTCAGATTTCATATCCTTCAGAAAATACATGCTAATACAAATTCTGTTATTCTAGCAGCTTTCTACATTTATAAAAGCAATACTTAAAAATGGTCCCTATTTTTTGGCCTTTGTCTCATCACCATTATTGTAAAGATAGTCGCTAAATAATGACATGGGTTTCATTTTCAGACTTCAGTCACATACTTCAGAGAATTTATGGCAACACAAATCCTGTCTGCATTTCTAAAAGTGATATTAAAAATCTGTCCCTATGTTTTGGTCTTTGTCCTGCACCCACCACTATTTTTGTGACACCACTAAATGACAGTTTAAGTTTTAAACTTTACATTAATCCGAAAATGCATACTAACACAAAATACTTTTAGAAACTTTCTACATTTATAAAAGAATATTTAAAACCTGTCCCTATTTTTGACCTTTGTTATCCCACCAATGTCTTTTACACTAAATAATGACAGACATTTGAGTTTCAACTGCAGACTTCCTGTCCTTCAGAAAGTGCATTCTAACACAAAACCTGCTATTCTAGCAGCTTTCTAAATTTGCAAGAGCAATATTTAAAATATTAAATTTCATACTTTGTGAAAACCACCAAGCAAGCAGGTGTCTGTTGGTTGTGGTCTATCTCTGACTGCTGGTCTTGAAAAGTGGAACAAACAGTTGTACTCTATAAGCAAAGCAAGCAACGAGCCAGGCAAAGCCCAAGCCTTTTCATATATTTTTCTAAATTTATGGTAGTGGGCTGGGTGCCCACATCAAGTGATTTATTTAAACAAACAAAAAAAAAAAAAAAAAAAAAAAAGATAAAATAAACCTAAAGAATCACTTGGCTCACTGTGGGCACCAGAGATAAAGCCCTGCAATTGCCTTCTCTGCAGTCCCCCTCCACCTGTGCAGCCAATCACAAGTCTTCAGGGTGGTGTACACTGATGGTGATGTAAAAGGGGCTGTGAGGCAACCTGAAGGGTCATGGATGTCCGTGTAGGACATTTTTGCCCTTACTTTCTGTTTCCCTTAATGGAAAAGTAAAAAAAAAAAAATATATATATATATATATATATATATATATATATATATATATATATATATATATATTTATATATACACACACACACACACACACTCATATATATATATATATATATATATATATATATATATATATATCCTTGGATCCCCATTAGAAGCTTAAGTTTTCAAAAATTCAAAACTCATATGGTCAAGACCATATGCGGAAATTTCCGAAAACTTAAACATCGGAAAACAGCAAAAATGTATCTTTTTTTCCTATGTTTTTGCAGGGGGAAAGCCCCCCCCCCCTTGAACCCTGCACTCCCCATACTATATATACCTACTCTGATTTCGCACTACAGTGGACAAAACGGTAAATCACCTGATCTTCACTGTATCGCGATCTCCATTCAAAAGATTTGAGTTTTTGGAAACTCAGTCATATAGTCTCGACCATATGAATTTTGAGTTTCTGAAAACTTGAACTTCTGATGGGGACCCATATATATAAATGCAAAAAATGTATTTATTTATTTAGTATCTGGGCTGAATGCCCCTCTTGCCCCAACCTTCCTATGATACTGTTCACTAACTCCATTTGGTATGAACTCAGACTGGATAAGATACAGGAGGCCGTGTAACAGGCATTCTGTGAGATGAGTGATTTTTTTGTTGAATGGTTAATTTACCTAAAATAGGTATTCCACTTGGCATAAAGCAACACTGCCTGTCAGCAAACTTCTTCTGGCTTGTACTTTCTGCACTTTATTCAGGATCTGGAATTAAGAATGTACAACAAGGTGGGATATGGAATTGAAACCATTCAAAATATATTTTCTTACTTATTATAAAGTCGTAATGTTAATGCTCACTCTGAGATGGCTGTAGGTCATCACTGACTTCCAGTTTTAGTGGCATTTCTTTCTTGAAGGCTGTATTTTCAACACCCCTTTTCAAGAACGATTTTCAGTCATTTGTAAGTTCTCCTTTCGGATAACTTTCTGTATTATAGAACTTGAATTTACCCACGTTCTAACAGCAGTGTAGACTTTGTGAAACCCAGAGCTGGGTATGCACTTTTGGAATAGGTTATTGAAAAAATATTAATTTGCAGGCTTGTAGGATCATGGGTTATTATTAGGTAAGTGGTTTGAGCAACCGTATAGGACGTAGATATGTAACCCAGAGAGTTTAGTATGTAGATATGCCCCCCTGCTTGATGAGACCCATTTTGCTTACCCCAGGAGTACCTTTCTGGGTAATAATCCAATTGTCATGGCAGAACCTGAAGGAGACGAATATTTTACAATGTTTGGCATGCAAGAGGATCTTAATACATTCTTTTGGAGCTGAGACAATGTTTTAGGAGGTCTTGTTTATGTTTTGATGAAGGCTGAGGTCTTTAGAGTGAGTGTGTTTATAGAATCTCCCAGGAACCCCCTTTCTGTTCCCTATTGGCAAATTTATTTCCTCAGTTGCAAGAGCTAGGGACACACTAACCTAGGCAAGAGCCTTCTGACTTAACAGTTCTCATTCTGGAGTCTGATTGGCCCAATTATTACACTGTAGGTGTGACTCAGGCATTACAGACTGTATTTGTCCTATGGAGGACCCTACTACATCCTTGCTAATCCCTCACTGTAAGTGTCAGGCTGACTCAAATTGGCTGTCTGTGTGGAGAATAATATGCAGACACTTTATCACCATCTCAGAGGCACATACATTTCTTAGCAGTGTAAGCTTGTCTTGCCTCTTCTATGGGTGATCATCTCCTGTCTGGTAGGTGCTGTTAGTGTGACAGATCATGCCCACTCCCACCCTTCCAGAATGGGTGAGCTGGTATCAGCCTCTCAAGACCATTCTCCCCTGCCTGCTCCTTCCAGCACTCGTATCACTAATGAATCATAAGTCACATGGGGTTTAATGAGGCTTCATCCCTCTACTTCATGAAGCTGAAGTTTGTAGCAAGTGTTATTAGTGCTACCAGTGTTTCTGAGAAGGAGGCATCCAGAAGGACAGGATTGTCCTTATTCTGGAAGTTGAGACAGACATCCCCATGTAGGAACCAGTATAAGACAGAGAAGTGTGAACGGGTTTTCATTCTGTCAATAAAGCTAAAGGGAACTTAACCCTTTGATGTTTTTTGTTAGAAAACTTTGCATTTTTTTTTTCAGTTGGGCAAGGTGTTTGGAGAAGTATATTCCAAATAGTGCTTTGTTTTCTGCTGCTGGCTTGATGACGGAAGGACAGATATAGATTTTGACAATCTTGGACCTGGAGGATATACCTGTACTAATAAACATAATGATCAAATTCAAGTTCATTGCTGATGAAGGCACCTAGATGTCCGTTTTAAACAAGATCTAGTTTACCTGGTAATCAGCAAGACAAACTTGTTTATCAAAGGCAACAACTCTATATTTTTTGGCATTAAGCTTAAGGCCATGGTCAGTAACCGGAGTACCCAGGGAAAATCCACACAAATGCAGGGAGGGCATGCAGACTCCGCACAGAAGGCACTCCAGCTGAGAATCGACCGGAGAACCTCTTACTGTGAGGTGACAATGCTACCGCTGCACCACTGCACCATCCAATATTGCCTTATATTATATATAATTGCCTTATATGAGGCAAGTCATTTATTTCTTTTGCTACAGAATTTGTTCATTTTGAACTTTTACCGTAGGCGTTTATTTTTGAATTTCCTATTATCCTTCTGCTAAATGGGCATGGAGTTCTCCCTGTATTGGTTTAGATGAGTGCAGAATTAAGAGCATAGGTTTCAACTTCTTAGCATAAAAAATCTGGACAAAAGCTAAAAATAATGGGGGCGGGGCAAAGCCCCAAAAATATGAATACATTTTAAATATTGCACTTAACTTAGAAAGTTGCTAGAATAAAAGGTCTTGTGTTTCTATACATTTTCTGAAGGATATGAAGTGTGAAACTGAAATGATTAGCATTATTTAGTCAATATTGTCCTCATTAATTTGCCATAAAAATTCAGAAAGTCACAATTGTTTTGAGGAGCAGACCAAAAATATGAGGCAAAAATCTGGACATTCTGAGAAAATCTGAACAGCTGAGAGGTATGATTAAGAGCTATGTGTAGTGGCCTTAGTGACTGGGTTAGGTAGGTGAGGGAGTTGAATTTCTTCACGCCCAAAGACAGTGAAATTAGGCTAGTTTTAGAACAATCTCAGCATGTGGTAAATTTATTGGGAAGGGCATTACTAGAGTTGATGGATAAGATGACAGTTTGGTTTTCATATTTGATCAAAGTGAGAATTATGGCAGTATAGGTGTAGGCAAAGATGTTTGTAAGGGCAAGGGTCAAGTATGTTGTCTTCTCTGATGTAAATTTAAACTATTTTATCTAGGGAGATGGTGTTGATAAAACTGAGGACCTGCTTGGAAAATGTATTATTTGTTGTATAAGATTTCCAGTTACTGGATGGGTAGGTAAAGTCACCCTGGATTAGCACATTGATATTAATAGGTATGATTCAGCTTACTGAGGTAGCTATCATGGTCATTAGGAGACATTGTATTTGGTGATAATATATCCATTAACATTACTTATTGTGACTAGGCTGTGCAGGATAACTATATTGGTGACATGAGGGATGTGGTGTGAAGTAATCAGATAAATATGGGTACTTCCCCACCACTCCCAAATAGTCTAAACAAGTGATAGGCACAGTACCCTGGCATGGTGGAAGTGCTGTCAGTGTAAAGAAACCACATTTCAACAGAAAAGCATGTGTCTGAGTATCAGAAAGGAATCAGGGCCAGGTAATGTACTTTTTCAGATGTTTAGTGTTGAGCAGTGTGCCTTTAATGTAAGCTGGATTAGAGTTTGTAGGTTAAAATGTACACAAGATGGCCCTTGCTTAAACAATGGGCAGTATAGAGGCAGATGAAGTCTTAGTCAACATGTAGAAGCCCTGTTGAGGGACATGTGGGCTATCCTTGGTGAAACAGAATGGCTTGTTGCTCATCAGTTCTCATGCTAGCAAACACATTGGATCCCCCTGGAATGACATTAGTTAGTTAGCCAGTTGCTGAAGTCAATTACTTTGTTGTGGAACTGTGGTATCATTCTTGGAGATGGCGAACTACTACTCAAGCAAAGTATTGTTAATGCATGGGACACATACCCAGATCTCAGCCATGTCTCTCTGCATTTCCCACAGGGTAGATCATCTATGTTTGCTCACCCTGATTTGTGTAACTATCATTTGGGATGGATAGCCTTAAAGGTTCAGTCACTTCATGAATGCTGGTGCTAGAAACACAGCTGATAGTGACCCCATATATGCTCAGCCTGATGAGTGAAACAGTGTGTATGACTATGGAGTCTCCTATTCATAGTACGTTGCCATATGTGGCCACAGTCTCTGGCAACAATATGGGTATGGGTTTGGAGTCAGAGCAAGTCTTTTTAAGTGTGGGTAAAGATGCAGATGAAGATATATTTGTGGGTATAGTACTGTGTAGCTGATGTTTGTTCAAGTGTTATGTAGGAGACTTAGGTAGCAATTTTTTACAACCTTAGCATAAGGGGTTTTGTGTTGGGTGGCTATGATGTGATCATAAGGTGATTATTGACATACCTGATGTGTGAGAAGCTAGCCTCCACACTGTGTAAGTATTTGCACCTGTCACAAGTTATATTAGTGCAGAATGCAAGTAATGGATTGTCAGTAAGTATGAGGCAATTGCTACACTGTCAAGCAGTCCCTAGTATAAGTAGACTGACAGCTGAATGGGGCACATCAGACTGCAAATCTCTATCGACACAGACCAGTGAGTGATCAGGTCAGTAATCAACTACTGGAATTACTACAAAGAAAGAATACAAGGAGCCATGAATTCAGCATTCATCTTTACTACTACCTGGCTTCCAGTAGTAGTGGTCTCATTGAATTTACACACACCTAGGAATCAGAAGTAATAAGCTGTTGACTAAGGCTTACCTCAATCATTATTTCCAATCAGTATTTGAACATCACTAACTAGAGACCACTTGTCAAGGTGAGGAGTAATACTTGTCCCAAATACATCAAAGATCACTTCCTGCTGTAGTAATTCATACTATAACTGTAACATTTTATGTTGTGGGCCACAACATAACAGCATAGACCTGTGATTCCAGCATTTATTCACTGGACTCAGATGGACTATCTCCTGCTGTTTAGCTATACACATATATTTTGTTATTACATTTCAAAAATTCCCCCTGTAATTACTGAAATCTTTTGTGATCCCACTACAATAACCTATTTGGTTCCTGCACATATGCCTTTATTGTTTATGACTGAAGTTCTACTTCCAGAGCAGGCCATCAGAAAGTATCACCCTATTTTAGTGCTACGAAGGTGATTCCCAGCTCTGTACACTATTACTGTCTTGAGTGATTTTATTTTAATGTTGAGCTATTACATCTTAAAGACATTTGTCTGAAGCTGGCATGCCTAGGTAGAGATGTTCATCCTGATTGTGACATCAGTAACTGTGGCTTTGTGGCAATCATGTAGCTATAGGGGCAGTGAGAGAGGGACAGCTCTAACATCTGTGCACAGGATGGCTGTGTTGTTGCCACTCTTACAGTGACTTCAGAAGGTACCTGAAAGAGCCTTTTAAAAAACAAAAACAGAAAGAAATGAGCTGGGGAGTGGTCATAAGGACCTTTGATCTATGTTAGATTCTTAAAGCTTATAAGACTTGAAAATGAAGTAGGGGCTTCTCCCATTGTAATTCAGGTGCACGCTGTACTTCATCCTTCCTCCTGACCATTAGTTGTTTCTCCATCTAAATTGATTCTTGAAGCAGCACTATGCACAAAACTATGGCTTTTGAAGCTATATTCCAGAATTTGGAAATCTGTGGCCAGTGAAATGGCAGGTACTGTCTAATTATGTTTTCTACATGAAGAAATTTAGTCACTGGAAAGGGAGCAGACGTTTGAAGACAGGTACAAGGAGTCATGAGCAGGTCTCATAGTGTTACTATCTGGAACACTACTTTCTGAATGAAATTAAATATACCTCTGCAAACACTGCGCCTGTCCCGAGGCTTTGTATCTCATGTTGACTTTCTAATAAATGTGGATCAGGCGTATTCAGTGCACGCTATTGACGTGACACTAGTATGAAACAACAAATGTAATTTATATTTGAATTTGCATTATACCTTTCAAAGAACTTTCTCCACATAAGTCAGTTGATCCCTTGTGATGCCTAATGAATATTTAGTACTGTTGTTTACTGTTCTGAATTATCGTATGGATTACTGCAAAGGTCTACTGCTTTGATTTTTGGAAGTTTCTCTTTTCCATGCTGCTAGTGCAGATTGACATTACTGAGCTCATGAGAACTGTTTTCAGATGGAATCCTATTACAGTTGAACTTTATGCTTTTCACTGACTAAATATTCAGTCATATGGCAACTTCAGGCTAACGGTGGCTCTTTCTTGTTCCTCTTTTTGTTCCACCTGTGTATGGTTCTAAGGGTAAGGCTAAAAGTTCATAGATGCTTTTCTTTTACCTCTGTAAAACCAAAATAGTGGAACCAACAATTGTCTGGGATTAAGAACTGAAAAAAAAAGTTGAGAAATTCATGACCATATTAATTACCTTTCTATTTAAATAAGCCCTAGTTCTCAAATAAATTGCAGAATTCAGTGTTTTTATTATGCATGCTATGAATTGACAGTAGTCTATTTTTAGATTTTTTTATGTAGGCCTATTAATTTATTTGTTCTTCCCTTTTCTGATACCAGATTTATCCTTTGGAGCTAGAGCCTATCCCCACAATCCATGAGTGTGAGACAGAGGACCCTTTTGGGTAGGATGCAAGTCTACTGCAGGGCACACACATGCATATAGACACGCACACACAAATACACACACACGCACACACGCACATATGCACACACATGCACACAAGCACATGCACACACACATGCACACAAACACACATATGCACACTCAGACACACACAAATGCATGCACGCTAACATGCATACCCACTCAAACACAGCCTTACATGCTCAGAATTGTTTCTACAGTGCAAGTTTCTACTTTATTTTTTAAGTACTTTAAAGCTGACATTTGTCTTTATTGTTAGGGTAAAAAGAAAAGTATGCAGTTCTAGAAAGGGCAAAACAATTTAAAGGTGTTTTATATTGAACAAAGTTCAACACACACCCCCAACAGAGCCTCAGCCTTGAACACTGCTTCAGACTCTACTACCTTGATCTCTGGGAAAAACTTGTTACTGTTTAAGATATGTCTGCTAAGCTTAAGAAAAGGCATAGGCATATGTTAAACACGTTAAGCAGTCCTCTACAGGTCCACAGTTTAACAAAAAAAAAAATAGATTAGAAGGAAGTCTGTTGATTCTGCAAGTGGTGGTTCTATATTGCTAAATAAAACTGTCGCTGAAAGATCTCCTGTTAAACGGGTTAGGACTGAGAGTCTAACCTCATTATCCAACAGAGATAGTCTGCAGAAGGTTAATGCCTCAAAACCTTCATTGAAAAAGTTCTGTATTTTCTTTTCAGTCCATCTCGCTGTGTTGGACTGCAAAAACCTAGTAGGCATTCATAGTATTCATCAAAGAATTCTGCAGCTTTTTCCCTGTCTGGCTTAAGGGAGGATAGAGATCCATCTTTTCCAGCTAAATATTCCCAGTTTTTCTCACTTGCTCCCATCCTGGTACTGGTGCTAAGCAGTCTGGAGTTTATCTTGGTTACATCAGTGCTAATGTCAGGATATTTGCTGATGTTTGTTGTGGTCACAGTTTCAGAACTGCAGGCTCAGTGTCAACTCTTCTAATGTCAGCATTGCTGTCTGTGTCAAGAACAATGACAGCAATGTTGTTGAGGTTGGTGAAGTCTTTAGTCTTGGGGTCAGTGGTCACCCATCAAGGTTCAGCTTAGTTCTGATCTTGTCAGTGTCAATATCAGTAAGGTTGGCCTTCAAGGCTAAGGACCTTGACATCAGACCTGAGTGTGATGGGGTTGTCATCTCTGATGTTGGAGGTTGAGTAGCAGAAACCAAGCTCAACACTGAGACTGCTGATGGCAATGCCATTCTCAGCAGCTTTTTTACCTTTAACGATAGGAACTGAAGCTCTCCATCAATGTTTATGTTGACACCATTTATATAGACAGTCCTGCACAGGCCTCCTTCAGTTTCTGAAGCCCCTCAGGATTGTTGTTGACACTTCATACAACCAGTTTTGCATAGCTCCATTCAGTTCCTGAAGCCCCTTACTGTTGATGTTGACACCATTCATACAGATAGCCATGCAAAGGCTTTTTTTCAGTTTCTGAAGCCTTTGTTTCATGACATCACCTTTTTTTACTGGCATTGCTTGGCTTTGACATCTAGCTGTGTACCCTTATAGACAGCAGAACAAAGAGGCTAGGAACCTTCTGTAGGGTCATCCTGAGATATCTGAACCAGTTTCTGTTTCTTCATCATCACTGGACATGACACTTCTGAAGACAGGAAAATAAATATATGTACAAGAGCCAGCATATAAGCTGTCTACAAGGTTCCCACATCCCAGCTGTTGAGGACAAGGTGGGCATAGATTCCCCCATCTCTCCCGATGATCTCAAATTTGGAGAGGTTGATGAGATGAAGAAAGAAAGAAAGGAAAAAAGAAAGTGAGGAATGCCCCACAAATCTAATGCTCTTTCCAGAAAAGATTCTTCTGGAGGCTTACTGGACCCCCCATCCATTTTCCCGGATAGTCTGTCCTATCATCGAGATGATGCAACTAGTGATAAGCTCAGCATGGCATAACCCTGATGTTGTAGCTCTTGTCCTGAGGAGATGAGATAAGGACGTCTGGTCACTCAAGAACTCTGTTGATTGACACTGCCTTTAAAAGGCACCAACCCTGCAGACCCTACTGTCCAGTCCACAGATAAAGAAGCAAGAGTCAAACACAGATTTTGTAAGAACATTTGCTCATCTTCTGCTTTTTCATTAAGGATAGTAGTAAACTATCTTTCTAATGACAGCTGTCAACAAAAATAAATCCTTTACTAGAACTGTTGATGTCTTGGCAGCCTAAACTATAGTTATTGTATGCAACAGTGTAATTTGTAGATAACCATACTATGACGCTTGCCTATGGCTCAGCTTATCTTACAGCTTAGACAGCATGTACCAACACTTCTATATGCCACCATGCTTAGCTGTACCTAACTGAGTTACTGAGGACACCAAGGACATTTTTACTAATGCCCCCTGTGATGTCCCCACTTTGGGCCAGTAATCAAGGAGCATGAATCCTCACCACTGACACTGGGGAGGGATGTTCACTTGGAACACAAATGGATGCACTCAGTATTTTCAGTTGCAGCCCTCTCTGTATCAAGCACAATTTCCCTTAAGAGCACACAGGGAACACAGTCAGCCCAGGGTCTGGGTTTCTCTAGATCTGTCTCTCTCCAGATCCCCAATAAGGCTGTCAACTTGCACAGCTGTATTCAGCACCCTCTCTGTGAAATCAGTGCTTCATGTCCCTGCTCCCTGTAGCTCACATGCGCATACTCTTTGAGATTTAATTTTCACCCCCACACACACAGAAATGTACACACAAACATCTAGGAAAGGCTGGCACAGATTTACTAGCTATGCCACCTTCTGTCCAGACTGTAAGGTAGTTTCACTTCCACCAGACAGTTATTATAAGGCTCTTAAAAGGGAATCCAATTATACTGAGTGAAGTTAATATTAATACAAATGATAATGTTGACCAAACAGCAAGGCTAAAGAAATGTCCACAGTTATCGCCAAATAAACATATACAACTACTCTCAAAGCTTAAATATTTTCTAAAAAGGACCAGCCACAATAAAAAGTTTAAATAATTTAATAATAAACAGCAAACAACAAGAAAATAGTAAATATATATTTACAGTAAACACCAGAGCTTCAGTCACAGGGAATATTAAAAATAACACAGATGGAAAGTTTCACATAGATACAGAAAAAAAGATGGAAAGTTTCACACAGATACAGAAAAACATAATTTAGCTAATCTCACTATCTATTCCTGAGTGACTAAAGAATTACTGTTCTCTAGTTAAGTTACTTACTACTGGAAGGCAAGATGATGTAGGTGAGGGTCTTTCTAGTCAGATTTCCAAGAACAGACTACCCCTGAGACTTTGGTCTCCTCTAATATTAAAACATTATTTCTGTACAGAATGACATCACGTACATCTGGTCATCTGATTTCTGGTTCAAACACTATTGCCAACACTAGAAGGTTCGAGAGTTTAGCACCTATGTGCTACCATACATATATGGAGCTTTTCTAACATTTGTTGCAACATTTGGAAGCCATAAAACAATAAAACCATTCCACTCTTCCTACAGGAGCTACAGGTTATTCTCTAGCACAGATTTTGCATCTTTGGCTCCCTTCAAAACTGTGGGATAACAACTTTATGGCTTAACCCATAAAGTAATTTAATTTCAAAAATAATTTTTCTCAAACTCAGGTGGATTAACTTCTCTTCCAGTATATGATGTTACAGTGTATACATTTAAACAGTTACAGTAATGCATGTACATTTCTTTTCTGTCCAGCAGGAAACACTGTTGATACATTTTAACACAAGCAGCCTTACAAATACATTTTTCAGTAGAAGCACCTGTGCAGATCAGTTTGATATACAAATGACATATAATTCTTTGCAAAATTCCAGCTAGCTGTGCTGGCATATGTTACTCCATCCACTGCCCTACTTCTTCTGGCATGGCTGGCAGTACCTCCTATCTTCACACACCCTCTGAAGAGTCTCCTTCTTTTGGCCAAAACATTAACAAACACCTGAAGAATATGGAAAGGGAAGAAAAGGTCGTAGTTGGTGTAAAATGTAAGACTCTGCAATGCACCTTTTCCAGGATGCATTAGAATCATCATCAACTCTTGTTTAGATGTGGCCAATGACAGTAAAATAGCAAGAGAAATGGAGGGAACCAATGTGTTCATGGTAACTTCCCTAGTGATTACCAGCATAGAGACAAGAATAATCAACAGCAGCTGGGATACCGAGGTCCTCCTTCTGGAGGACACCACCAGAATCTATGACATCTTGCTCAATTGTCACACTTTGGAGGAAGTTAGGTGTCTTACTTTGGAGGCAGTCAGGTGTTCATCTCTCCCTCTGCTTGTAAATGTGGCTGACTATCATGCAGGACAAGTGGATAAGAGCAGTAGTATCCAAATACATCATTGTCTTTCCTTGCACTATGTCTCAACACATCATAAGTGTGAGAAAAAAAATGTGTTAAACTTCATAAGAAAATGAACCATCCAGGTTGCACCACCAGACCAGAATGAATTAGATCATTATGACAGATTATTTTTGGTACCAAAAAAGGTAAAGTGTCTCTGCATGAAAAAATGTATCCACAGAGTAAGCTTTCAGATGGCCACAGTGTAACTCATGCTTCCATGTCTACCAAAAGAAGACCTGGTGTGCTTTCTGCCCCTCCAAAATGTCTACCTCCATGTCAAAACTGTCAATGAATCTAGGAGGTTACTATACTTCTAGGTAGGGTACAGCAATTACCAGTTTTGGAATCTGCCATTTAGTCTCACTTTAGCCTTCAAGGTGTTCACCATTTGAATATGTTCCCAGATATAGCAAATCAGATGCTGCAAGATATGACTGAATCTAGCTTTGTTTGTATGCTTGTTGTTTGTTTTCTTGTTATTTCCCTGAAAAGCTAATTCCACCTATAACGCAGCTTTTCAGCGCTTCTGTGGATCCCTAGTGATATCTGCATTGCTTACTGTACTTATTTTCTTGTTTCACTTGAAAGAAAGTTACTGCTTGTCATTTTTGCATTTAAGTTATCTGTAACACATTGCATTTAAGTTACCAGGCACTTGCTCACTAAAGAAATTATATAAGTCAGCACTAAAAAATTAAAAGCACTACACCCTCACAAACTCCCCTTGAGTATCTTGTTCCCCATTGGCCCTTTTTTTCAATTATAAAGGAATTCCCAAAACTATTCTAGCATGTCCAAAGGTCAGTTGTCAATCTCCTCTCCGGTCCAGCTGGTGAAACTGAGAATCTTGAGGCCTCATGTACACAGACAACCCTCTCCTCCTCCCAACAAATTCCAACACATGTGAGAGATGCAACCATATAGCCAAACTGGAGGCTAAGCTCTCTCAACTCAGTACTGGCGTAACCAGTCAGGAGGAGAAGGAAACCACACTCACTACAATTCCAGTCTCACATAGACCTACCATGACAGCAAACCAAGCACATAAACACACAAAAACATACTTGGAGGCTCTAAATAAAAATCTGCCTAAGCAGCAGAGACCTCCAAAGCAGACACCCAAGCAACCGCTACCCCAAAACAAAACGTGCAACACATAGCTCATAAAGCCAGTGTGCCGGACAGTCACAGCCCATAAGGCTAAACAACACACCTGATACACTTGTAATAGGTGACTCTATTGTCAGGCACACTGCCATCCCGCTCATCAGGCTGAACAAGGAGAAGGTCACGGTAAGCTGCCTGTCTGGCGCTAGGATCCGCCACATAACACAAGCACTCAGGTCACTCCAAGGCAAGTACAAATATGACTCAGTCATTGCCCATGCTGGTGTGAATGACCTGAAATGTACCTCCCTGGACTACATGAAAAGAGACATAGAAGAGCTCTCTGAGCATGTAGCCCAGGCCAGTATGACCTTGACCTTGAGAAGCATCTTACCCTTACCAAGAATGATGCCACAATATGAAGACAAGATGATCAATTTCAACAATTGGCTTAAGTATTGGTGTCATTCAAAGGGGATCCAATGCCTGTCAGCCTGGGATGACATGCTCGACAAGCCACGATGCTTCGATAGGGATGGCTTGCACCTGTCACCCCTGGGCTTTCGGATATTGGCAAAGGCTCTTGCTACCCCCATAGTGCCTTTTTTAGGCAAGGCTCAAAAGACAAACCCACCTCCATAGGTATCACAAGGGATAAGAAACTAAGAGTAATGCTACTCAATGCCAGAAGTCTAAACCTCAAGATGCATGCACTCAAAACTCTCCTTAGCATGGAGAACATCGATGTCTGTGCAGTAACAGAAACCTGGTTCAAGGCTCCTGAGAGCACCCCAGCACTACCAGGTTATACCTCATACCATGCTTTTCGGCCACAAAACTTGGACCGAACCACAAAAGGAGGGGGAGTATCAATATTCGTCAAAGATACCCAAACCTCCAGGTTGGTGGCACAGCACAAAGCATCAGAGACTATGCATGTGCAACTAACAGTGGGTAAAACTGCCTTCCAGTTTGTAGCCTGCTACAGACCACCTTCCCAAACCCAGGAACCCCACTCAGCGTTCCTGAGAACACTGGAAAATATGAAGGTCTCTCCAAACACCATTATATTGGGTGAATTCAACTACCCAAACATAGACTGGGAGCATTACTCTAGCTCCAACACCCTAGCCCAAAGGTTCATAGAATTTATAAACTCAAATGCTATGGAACAACTTGTTACCACTCCCACAAGAGGGGAAAACATACTGGACCTGATCATCACCAACATGGGGACTTTATGCTCCAGACCAGAAGTGTATCCCTCACTGGTAAGATCAGACCATAAACTAATCTCATTGGATATTCACATCCCGACCCCACCCCCTGCCCAGAAAACCACAGTGAAAAACTTCTCTAAAGCAAATTTCATACTCCTCAAAACTGAGGTGGAATCCTTCAAAGCCCCGGGCCTGTGGAAAATACGGCCCAGACCGCAGAATCCTTTATAAATGCATTCTATGAACACCTTCAGGAATGCATGGATCATGCAATCCCAAATAAAACCAAGGCCCAATCCTCCAAAGGCAACCCCAGCCATAAACAATCTATACAATAGAAGGAGGAAGCTACAACATGATAGAGCAAAATCCCAAAAAGGGAAGGCATCTCTGATCAGTATTAGCAAAAAACTATGGGCACTCCTAAAATCGTCAAAGGCCAGCTTCCAGAGAAAAATTGCACAGGACACTAAGGATAATCACAAAACTTTCTTTAGTTATGTTAGTAACCTGGGTGGGAATTCCCAGATATGCTCAGAATTAGTCCAAAATGACAAAAAATACACAGAACCCACAGGCATTGCCAACATCCTAGCTGACAGGTTCAGCGCAAACTTCTCACCCCCCTCCCCACCAAAAGGGCAAGTATCTATCCCAGCAGAGTGCTCCCCCCCTGACATCTCAGATGCTCAGGTAAGAGCCGCCCTCTCCAAAGCAAAAAACACAGCATCAATGGGACCAGACGGTGTCCCGGGCTGCGTCCTACATGAACTCCAGTAAGAGCTAAACCCAAACATAAAACTACTGTTCAATCTCAGTGTTACTACAGGATATGTACCCAAAGAGTGGCATACAGCAACAGTGGTCCCTCTCCACAAAGGTGGTGCCTCAACGGATCCTGGAAACTATCGCCCCAAACGCCTGACTAGCTTGGTCTGAAAAGCTATAGAAAGGATCATCATGGACCTCATAAATAAAGATATTGGGGACCTACAGACACTGGATCCTACCCAGTTTGGCTTTGTTAAGGGCAGATCCTGCCTCTTAAACCTGGTTGATTTCTTTGAAACAGTCACCAAGGCCATTGACGAGGGGCAGATGGTCCACACAGCCTACCTGGACCTCGCAAAAGCCTTCGATACAATACCCCACTCGGGCAGTATAGATAAGCTCACCAGCTTAAATATAAACCCCTCTGTCACTAGATGGGTTGCAAACTGGCTCAAGGACAGATCCCACATGGTTAGAATTGCTGGAGCCATGTCAGACTCCAAACCAGTTACAAGTGGCATCCCACAAGACTCAGTCCTGGGACCTCTCTTGTTCGGTATATATTTCTCGGAGGTACAGGCCAACATGGAAGGACTGTGGCTGACCAAGTTCGCAGATGACTGCAAACTGGGCGCCATAATCGACTCTCCAGCCAACACAAGCAGCCTCCAAAAGGGCCTCATAAAAACAGACAACTGGTGCCAGAGCCATGACCTCAAGCTAAATGCCAAAAAGTGTATAGTCATCCCCTTTGGCAAAAACAAAGTGCCCACAAATTACCAGATAGGTGGTAATCCATTAAGTACAGAAGAAGTAATTAGGGAACTGGGGACCCAAGTTGATAGCAATCTCTCTTTTGACAACCATGTGGCCAAAGTGGTTAGAAAAACACCTAATCATGAAGGGATTTACATCTAGATCAGGGGAGGTCATCGTGCCTCTTTATTCATCCCTCATCAGGCCCATAATTGAGTACAATGCCCCTTTTGGGATGTACCTTACCAGACACCTGCAGCAACTGGAAAGACCCCAAAAGTACCTCACCAAGAGGATCAAAGGGCTCAAACAGATGCCATATGCTGCCCGGTTAAAGAAACTCCAGCTCTACTCAGTGGCATACCACCTGCTCAGAGGCGATCTGTGCCTGACGTATAAAGCCATGTCCAACCCAGAATTAATGGACATGCTGCACCTCAGAAAATCCAAATCCCATTGAGTCACGCGCTTGAGAGACTTGAACCTCAGCACTGAAATAAATAGGACATGCTGGAGGGACAGAGTCATAACCCAGGGGCTCCCTTCACTCTGGAATAAAATCCCAGTACAGGTTAGGCAGAGTCCCTCATTGACACTCTTTAAGAGGAATCTTGATGAGTGGATGGGAGATTGTAGGTTTACCCTGGGTATCACTTCTGTGTCATTGTTAGACAGAGGCACAGTATACTAACCTCGAAAAAGGGCATAGCAAAATTAATTTAAAATGGGTGGCGAAAGCCAAACACACTCTGGCTAGGCTTATAAATGCCCTAGGGCAGATAGCCTAGTATGAACCTATGAACCTATGAACCTATGAACCTATGACAGTGATTTCTTAGCTGGGTGACTGGCTTCTAGCTTCTTAAATACAGAACAAGTTGATATCTGCTCAGGAGTTTCCTCTCAGTCTCTTCCTTTCCTTGTGCATGGCAGTGAACACTGGAAACCTCCAGCTGTAGCCTTTTCAAAGGCTTAATTTTATGCAGTTGCACCATGGCCACTCTATGCTGAAGGACTTGTCTTCTAATGGACAGAATCTTCCATTACAAAAATTGTTCTCACAGTTAATATTGGACAGTGGCATTATTTTTATGTCTAGAGCATTAGACTAAAGGCAGGCATGATTTATGTGGCTTCTGGCACCAGGCTGTATACGAGCATTTATATCACTTTATAGAAAGATGAAAATAGTGAACACTATTTCATTGGCCCCAAAACATCTAAACATGAAAACATCGAACATTCAAAACAGCAAATGTTTTCCCATGGAAAAAATTTGCTGCTCTGAAATACATACACACAACGCAAGCACATCAAACCAACAGCAACCACACACATACACTTAAATTCCTACATCTAACGCTACACTAAACTAAACATGCACTACTATCTAACCACTTACGTTAACCCAAACCCTAACCCTAAGGTCCATCACTATTGCACCCTCACCTAACCCGCGCCCTAACCCTAACTCACTTAAACTGCCCCTTACCCTAAAGTCAGTCACTATCACACACACGCCTAACCTGTGCCCTAACCCTAACTCACTTAACCCACCCCTAACCCTAATGTGCAAAAAATCACACACTTACCTGAACCCAACCCGTAACTTTCCACCACAGCGCTAAGAATAGCGAAGCCACAGAAACGGCCAACCAAATTCTTTCCCGAGAAAAGAATTTGCTGTTCTGCAGCTTCGCTATTCTTAGCGTTTGCTGAATAGTGTTCGATATCAGAACATTCGTAGCTTTAATACTTCGATGTTCTGATATATACCCGTATATGAGGCTTCTTCAGTTGATCTTAAAAGTTCATTGTTCCCAGTTATCTGATTCCATGGCACTACACATCCAGATTTCCAGAGCTTGTTAATTGCATCTCAGCTGGTTGCTTCATACTCTAAACTTAACATTAGGCAGTCCAGTCCAAGGTCCCATTCCTGTAGTGAGAATTACCATGGATGCCTCTGTCATAGACAGGGTGAGCATTGTCAGAGGTAAACTGCCAAGATGTATAGTTGCTCTCAAATACCAGATTGCACATCAGTGTTCCAGAGATAATGTCAATGCTATACACCATTCAGGTCTTTGAGGACTCTGCCCCAAGGTACTATAGCCACTTACATTAACAACATTGCAATGGTTTGGTATGTAAACAAGTAAGGGAGAACTCACTCCTATCCTCTATTCTGAGAAGCAGTGAGAGTTTGTAAATGGGATGTGCCAATAAATCACTTTCTGTTTGTCAGCCATGTTCCTAAGAAAGTTAACTCTGTAACAGCCAAGGGTCATTTGGTGCTCACTGATACCTCACTAGTGGTTCCTTGGCTTGTCAGTTATGTGAAAGTTCGTCATTCACTGAGAAATCCTTACTACAACCTATTTGCAGACAAACCAACACCACATACAGCAACTTAATTTCCTTATCCCTCCTACAAGGTAACATTCAGTTGATGTGCGTAGTCTTAACCTTTACCTCTACCTCCTTTTCCCCTCATTCCAAAATTCACTCTGAAAGTCAGGCATTGCAAGTTTGAAGTCATTCTCATAGTCCCATTTTGACCTCTACAAGTCTGGTTCCCTCTTCTCATGCCTAATGTTCAGGAAAAAATATATTTCTGAGATAACTTCAGATCCCTTCTGACCCAACTTTCTGGCAAGGATTACCAGGATCTCCACTTCCTTCAATTATAAAAGGTATAAGGATAAATGAAAAGACACTTTTTTTCTGTATGGGATACTTCTCAAATTCTTGATACTAGACTTAATTATTTTAGCAGAAAGTATACCTTGCTACTATTTCCAATTTTCTTCAAGGTATTTCCTTGTCCTTAGCATTCTTAAATATGTGTAATGTCTTTGCAAAGTTATGTCTCTAATCAGAAATCATGTCAAGCATTCTGTTCCTCTGGAGTATGTCCATTGTATTAGAAAAATATTATGCTTGCTCTTTTTGAGCCAACTGTTCCCACAGAGCTGAAGTTTATATATGGAAACACTGTTTAAGAAGAGTCTCTGAACTAGAAGCACCATCTTTTAATCTTCCAGATCTTGTTTCTGACAAGGATAGACTGTCATTATGAACAAATCCATCAATTATGCCGAAGGTAGTTAATGAGACAAACCTTGCTTAATATTTCAGCTTACTAGCAATATTTTCTAAATATTATAATAGAGGAGAATGTTTGCTAGAGAGCATGGCTGTCCATAGATAGTTCAGATTTTTCATGTTGTTAGACCAAATATTTAAGTAAGGATTCTCCATTTAAATTTTTTCTAACAGAAAATTACAGAGGTTTCCAAAGTCATATTGTCCAGAGACAGCAAGATTTAATTATTTTAGGAAAAATACAGCAAAACCGTCTTCACATCTGAGACTCATTCAGCTATGACAGTGGCTATATCTTAGATCTTTTTCAAAATGTATTCTTAGATATTTATGCAGCAGCATGCAGCAGCTATTTGGGCTTCTACAGAACACTATTGCAAAATGTTATAAACAGCATGCAGTTTCTAGATCAAACTTTTTAGCTCCACCATTATCAGAGGTATGTCCTCAAGAAGGTGACCACCCAGGAAAATACGCTAGGAACTCTGCCATGCTGTTGTCAAAGGAGAGATCTGTTTTTATATTTTGTATAGGAAAGTCCGTCCTCATCAACATACCTAACCATTTCCTTCTATCCTGTTGCTGATAATGTATTATTGTTGTTGTTTTTAATGCTATCAGGGTTTTAAGATCTGTAGCTGTACAGCATTACTGCAGTCTGGATAGGAATGTCTGTTTGCAAAACATTATAGGTGATGGGGGACTAGCACCTGGGAAAGTTTCAGATGCTGAACTGCCAACATCTAATGGCCTTATTCTTGCTGTTGACAAAGACAGACCTACTCATTCTGCTCTGTCATTGTGGTAAGTACCCATTTTTTTTGTTTTGCCTACAAGGAGGTCAATGGGATGTGATAAGAAACTGAAGCAAAAAAAATATATATAGAAGCATGAAGGGCATGCAGACTCCACAAAGGCGGGATCTCCATTTCAATGTTTGTACCAGAGAGCCAAGTCATGTGAGGTAACAGTGCCCCAATGTCAGTGGCAACTGGTGACTTCAAATCAAAGGGGGGCTGCAGGAGACAGCTGAATGGGTGGCACCAATGGGAAGGGGTGTGGCCAACTAGAAAGGGGCAGAGCTATGGTCAAAATCACAAAACCGGGATGTTAAATACACTGTCCTGGGTGCCCAACCATCATTATGAGAGTCCTATCAAGACAAAATAAAGTGAAGAAGAAAAAAAATATTTCAATGCATTGGCTACATGACAGCTTACTTAATATCTAAATGGAAACAAAAAGGTTGTCAGACATGAAAAAATAAATTACTTTTTAATTAAATTACTGGAATGCCAGTCGAAATAAAGTATAAAAAACATTCAGCACTCAACTGAAACCACTTCTCCTTGCACTGAAGTTAGGAGTTGCCTTATGTCAACTGGTGCCCCAGGTAAAAAGGCATCAAGGCACCCCTACACACCACCCAGTGTCCCCATCCTGGTCTACCTGCACCAAATAAATACTGGAAGAGTGTCCCTGCTAGACTGGCACCCTGGGCGGCCACCTAGTTGGCCTATGCCTAAGGCTGGCTATGATGCAGTTCTAATTATAATTTATATTCAGCTTTATAAAAGTACCAAGTAAAATGCTGAAAGTAGCAATCTCTGTGATACTGATTATCCCCTCTTGTAAAAATGTTTCTTATGCAAAGAAAACCTGCTGTGGTGCTGCCTGACAACAAATATCTACCTGTTTCATGGAGAAAACATGATCAAAGTAAAAAATGAACAGCAAACAAGAAACAAGCTCAGACCAATTGCTTAAAGGATTACTGCACAGGTTATGGACCACACATGATAGCTTGGGATTCTGTTTAGTTTACAGGTAAAGCCTGCAAAGATGACTGCAAGTCTCCTACAAATATAATGAGACTCTGAAAATACTGTAATCCTGTCCTTTATTACAAATACTATCATATGCATTTCAATACCTAAGGCTTATACGTTATCTAGCTATGTAAATATTCTCTGCATGGCAACAACAAAAAGGCTTTCAATGTTGATAATTCTTTAACAGTATGCTTATTAAAGTTTACTTGTATCTTACAATCCCAGACAAGCTTACCTGGTTGTCATTAAAGCATTGTTACTTAAACACAGAGCAACATGCACTGTAACACCATGCATTTTCTGAATAATAAGAAGCATAAATCAACAGTATAAAAATATGACAGAAAACCAGAACATTCTGCAAAATCAAGGATAGATGAAAAGCCACTGTAGTACTTGTGTCTACCTTGGAAGGGGGCATACTTTGCACAAACACTGAATAACTGCTCCTTGCCTTGCTTGGACACTTCCAGAGTCACTATATGGGGGAGTGGGGTACAACAATTATGTCACAATTTGAAATGTCTCTGGCTGACAGTTAAGGCCCTGACATATTTCTCATACTTCTCAATCTCAGAGCAAGAATTCTGGAAATAGCCATAAATAGAAGTGGGACAAATGCTCAAAAATAAGGACAATTTTTAAATATTACTCTTATAAACTTAGAAAGATAATAGAATAGTAGGTCTTGCATTAGTATGGATTTTCTTGAAGGGTATGAAATCTGAAACTCAAATGTCTGTCATTATTTTCTAACATCAATCTTTAATGATTTGCTACTAATTTGCCAGAAAACCACAGTTTTATGAAAAATGGACCAAAAATGTGATGCAAAATTTAAAATAGCCACACAATACAGCTGGGAACCTGTCAAAAAAGGGACACTTTTTAATATTATTACTGTTAAGTTTAGCAGCTGACAAAGTAAGAGAATCTACATGCATTTCTAAAACAAAGGTAATCTGTAACTCTGATCATTACAATTATTTATTACTTATAAAACCTTCAAGTTTTTTCCAAAATTCCCATTTTGTGGAGAGATTAGGGGGAGAGCAACATTTTGAGCCAAAATCGGGGACAGTTGAGAAGTTTGGCTATACCTAATTCTATAAAGTGATTTGCGCATACCTCTCAACCTCTTAACGCAGGAAACCTGGACAAGGCCAAATATATTGGGGGAACAAACAAACAGTAATAAAAGTTGCTTTTGTATAAACTTAGACAGTTGATAGACTAACAGGTCTTGCTTTAGCTTGCATTTTTCTGAAGGATATGAAGTTTGAATCTCAATGTCTGTCATTATTAAGTGACTTCAGTCATAAATGATTTGCCAGAAAACCACAATTTTTATGAGGAACAAATCAAAAATAAGAAGCAAAATCTATTCATTACATAAAAATCTGGACAGTTGAGAGGTATAGATCAGCCGGGAGAATTGTGCAGCAGAAATCCTACATGAGGGACCTGTCTCCCTAGGTGTGGACAATAAATACCCCCCCCCCCAAAAAAAAAAAAACGAAGATCTAAGAGAAGTTATTGCTTCAATCTGGCTTCATCACTTTCAGTAGCATTCAGACTCAGTGAAAATATTCGGTAACAAAAAAAGTTTGTGCTTGTAGACAGTTGATTTAAATGGTTCCTAATCAAACACCTCCAACCAAGAACAAGGAGGGCCGTACCTCAGCTGATCAGATAATCAATAAACACCTCCCTGATTTGTATTAAATTATATTCCTTGTATAATACAGTACAGTTGTTAGAGGGCATTTTAAATTTGTTTTGAACATTTTTCCAGTAAAGAATGAAACAAATGCATGCACCAATAATGATGAAACTGCCCAATTCAGAACCTTTCCATCATAAAAGTCTACTTAACCTTCTACAATCCACCAGTATCAGTAAATATGCAAAATCTCTGCAGAAGTAAAAGTCATCTAAATAATTCCACATTAAAAAAATGTGTAACTAATGAAAATGTTGCTGCTAGCAAACAACATTATATTTCATCTACAAATAAAGTGCCTGTTGCCCTTGAGGAATAAATTGTCTCCGTTACATTAGAAAAAATGATAAGCTAGTAATATCGCAATAAGAAATGGATGGTAAATTGATAACAGGTTCATAGGTACTACTAGTTATCTCCGCCAAAGAGGACATTCTCAGGACTGCAGTTAGTATTAGCAATACATCTATATTGTGGGAGTAGAACCCTCAGCCTTTTGCATCAAAAGCAAGTACACTATCTGTTGTGCTATTAACAATCCAAGCTGAGTCAGTATAAGCAGCACTAAACTTCTCTTCAAGCTCTTAGCTCCTTGTAAAATCCACTCGCCACGTATTTCTCAACTTTGCAGCACAAGAAATCTGGAAAAAGCCAACATTTACTGGGGGGGGGTGGGACAAAAGCCAGAGACACATTTTAAATATTGCTTGTATAATCTTGGAAAGTTGCAGGAATAAAATGTTATGTTTACCACCATGCATTTCATTGCCAAGTCTTGGACCCAGACCCCTATGCACTATAGTCAGAGCAACATACCACTTTGTCATATAAGCTATTTCTTGAGCAACATGAAGGCAAACTTAAATGGCTATCATTTAGTGAATTCAGTTCTCACCATAGCTCTCAACCTCTTAGCACAAAAAGCTGGACAAAGCCAATAATGGTGGAATACAGCCCCAATGACAGTGGTGGCTGGTGACTTCAAATTAAGGGGGGCTGCAGGAGACAGCTGAATGAGTGGGGGCAATGGGAAGGGGTGTGACCAACTAGAAAGGGGCAGAGCTATGGTCAAAACCACAAAACTGGGACTTTAAATACACTACCCTGGGTGCCCAACCATCATTATGAGAGTCCTATCAAGACAAAATGAAGTGAAGAAGAAAAAAAAATATTTCAATGCATTGGCTACATGACAGCTTACTTAATATCTAAATGGAAACAAAAAGGTTGTCAGGCATGAAAAAATAAATTATTTTTTAAATAAATTAGTGGAATGCCAGTCAAAATAAAGTATAGAAAAACAATCAGCACTCAACTGAAACCACTTCTCCTTGCACTGCAGTTAGGAGTGGCCTTATGTCAACTGGTGCCCTAGGCAAAAGGGCTCCAAGGCACCCCCCACACCACCCAGTGTCCCCATCCTGGTCTACCTACACCAAATAAATACTGGAAGAGCGCCCCTGCTAGACCGGCACCCTGGGTGACTACCCAGTTGGTCTATGCCTAAGGCCGGCTATGATGCAGTTCTAATTATAATTTATATTCAGCTTTATAAACGTACCAAGTAACATGCTGAAAGTAGCAATCTCTGTGATACTGATTACCCCCAATTGTTAAAATGTTTCTTATCCGAAGATGACCTGCTGTGGTGCTGCCTGACAACAAATATCTACTTGTTTCATGGGGAAAACATGATCAAAGTAAAAAATGAACAGCAAACAAGAAACAAGCTCAGACCAATTGCTTAAAGGATTACTGCACAGGTTATGGACCACACATGATAGATTGGCATTCCGTTTAGTGTACAGGTAAAGCCTGCAAAGATGACTGCAAGTCTCCAACAAATGTAATGAGACTCTGAAAGTACTGTAATCCTGTCGTTTATTACAAATATTATCATATGCATTTCAATACCTAAGGCTTATACGTTATCTAGCTATGTAAATATTTTCTGCATGGCAACAACAAAAAGGCTTTCAATGTTGATAATTCTTTAACAGTATGCTTATTAAAGCTTACTTGTATCTTACAATCCCAGACAAGCTTACCTGGTGGTCATTAAAGCATTGCTCTTCAACACAGAGCAATATGCACTGCTACAACATGCATTTTCTGAATAATACGAAGCATAAATCAACAATATAAAAATATTTAGAAAATCAGAACATTCTGCAAAATCAAGGATAGATGAAAAAACACAGTAGTACTTGTGTCTACCTTGGATGGGGGCATACTTTGCACACTTACACTGAATAACTACTCCTTGCCTTGCTTGGACACTTCCAGAGTCACTACATGGAGGAGTGGGGAAAAACAAGTATGTCACAATTTGAAATGTCTCTGGCTGACGGTTAAGGCCCTGTCGTATTTCTCATACTTCTCAACCTCAGAGCAAGAAATCTACAAAAAGCCATAAATAGAAGTGGGACAAAGGCGCAAAAATAAGGACAATTTTTAAATATTACTCTTATAAACTTTGAAAGATAATAGAATAGTAGGTCTTGCATTAGTATGAATTTTCTGAAGGGTATGAAATCTGAAACTCAAATGTCTGTCATTATTTTCTAACATCACTCTTTAATGATTTGCTACTAATTTGCCAGAAAACCACAATTTTATGAAAAACGGACTTTAAACGTGATGCAAAATTTAAAATAGCCACACAATACAGCTTGGGAACCTGTTAAAAAAGGGACACTTTTTTAATATTATCACTGTTAAGTTTAGCAGCTGACAAAATAAGAGAATCTACATGCATTTCTAAAACAAAAGTAATCTGTAACTCTGATCATTATAATTATTTATTAATTATAAACCCTCCATGTTTCTTCCAAAATTCTCAGTTTGTGGAGAGATTATTAGAGGGACAGAAACATTTTGAGCCAAAATCAGGGACAGTTTAGAGGTTTGAATATACACAATTCTATAAAGCGATTTGCGCATACCTCTCAACCTCTTAACGCAGGAAATCTGGACAAGGCCAAATATATTGGGGGAACAAACAAACAGTACTAAAAGTTGCTCTTGTATAAACTTAGACAGTTGATAGACTAACAGGTCTTGCTTTAGCATGCATTTTTCTAAATGGTATGATGTCTGAAACTCAGTGTCTGTCATTATTAAGTGACTTCAATCATAAATGATTTGCCAGAAAACCAAATATTTTATGAGGAACAAACCAAAGATAAGAAGCAAAAATATATTCATTGTGTAAAAATCTGGACAGTTGAGAGGTATAGATCAGCAGGGAGAATTGTGCTGCAGAAATCCTATGAAGAACATAGCTCCCTAGATGTGGACAATAAATACCCCCCCCCCCCAAAAAAAAAGAAACGAAGATCTAAGAGAAGTTATTGCTTCAATCTGGCTTCATCACTTTCAGTAGCATTCAGACTCACTGAAAATATTCGGTAAAAAAAGTTTGTGCTTGTAGACAGTTGATTTAACTGGTTCCTAATCGAACACCTCCAACCAAGAACTAGGAGGGCCGTACCTCAGCTGATCAGATAATCAATAAACACCTCCCTGATTTGTATTAAATTAGATTCCTTGTATAATACAGTCCAGTATCAGTAAATATGCACAATCTCTGCATAAGTAAAAGCCATTGAAATAATTCCACATTAAAGAAATCTGTAACTAATGGAGAGGTTGCTGCTAGCAAACAACTTTATATTTCAACTACAAATAAAGTGCCTGTTGCCCTTTTGGAATAAATTGTCTACGTTACATTAGAAAAACTGATAAGCTAGTAATATTGCAGTAGGAAATGGATGGCAAATTGATAACACATTCATAGCTACTAGGTATCTCCGCCAAAGAGGACATTCTCAGGACTGCAGTTAGTATCAGCAATACATCTATATACTGTGGGATTAGAACCCACAGCCTTCTGCATCAAAAGCAAGTACACTATCTGTTGTGCTATTAACAATGCAAGCTGAGTTCGTATAAGCAGCACTAAACTTCTCTTCAAGCTCTCAGCTCCTTGTAAAATCCACTTGCCACGTATCTCTCAACTTTGCAGCACAAGAAATCTGGAAAAAGGCAAAATGTACTTGGGGGGGGGGCAAAAGCCAGGGACACATTTTAAACATTGCTTATATAATCTTGGAAAGTTGCTGGAATAAAATGTTGTGTTTACCACCATGCATTTCATTGCCAAGTTTTGAACCCAGACCCCTATGCACTACAATCAAAGCAACATATCACTATGCCATATAAGCTGTTTCATGAGCAACATGAAGACTGAAACTTAAATGGCTATCATTTAGTGAATTCATTTATCACCATAGTTCTCAACCTCTTAGCACAAAAAACCTGGACAAAGCCAATAATGGTGGAATACAGCCCCAAAAATAGGGACAATTTCCAAATATTGATCTTATAAACTTAGCAAATTGCTAGAATAAAAGGTTGTGTGGTGTTACCATGTATTTTCTGAAGAATATGAAGTCTGAAATTCAAATGCCTGTCATTAAAAATCCAGAAAACCACAAAGATATGAGGCAAAAATCTGCAGTGGTAGTGGGTAAGGAATTTAAGCTCTTGCTACCTCTATCCAAGGTACAGGGTTTGAACTTGAATAACTCTAGCCACCAGGCATATCCAAGTGGGGCATTTCACACACAAAGACACACACACACACACACACACACACACTTCCCTACTTGGTTCTGACCTTGCAGAGTACCTGTGTATATTCCTGAGCTGAGCCGCCAGTTTCTGAGCAGTCAATAAAGTCCGAGCTGAGAGTGGTTACATTTCCTGAGTCAGAGCTTACTTCTGATCCATGAGTGGTTGCAGTCTGCAGAGCTTTCTGACAAAAATAAAGTCCAAGCCGCCATTACTCTCTTGCAGCAGTCCAAGATGCCTTTACAAGAGTGTGTGCATGTGCATGCTGGGAGCCACTCACAGTTTGTCAAATGTGAGCTGGGGAGTGCCGGGAGCCAACCAGTTGCTATGTAGACTGCAGGCATTGCAGTCCGTTCTCCTTGCAGTCTATGCGGTTTGTAACTGCATAGACTTCTGGGCCATCTACACTGAGCCTTTCTTTTGTTATCTGGACTGGTAAGATGGCAGTCTGGATAGGAAAGCACACATGCGCAGGACAGCAGCTAGTTTTCTGTTCTTTACAGCTGGGGGGGGCTGCAGTCCAGTGGTATGAGGCACCCCTGCCCAATGTACTGTCCTGTATGCCTATCAGTCTGCATAGCTTTATATGCTTGTTCTTCACTGCTTTCTGTTTAGTGTGTGACAAATTAAAAAATAATGTAGCAGCTTACTTTTTAACTCTTTACCCTGACTGAAAGACTTAGAGGTCTTCTCAAGAACTACATAATAATGCAGTGAGGAAAGGAGTAGTTAATAAAGTTTAATACGCTTTACAACATAATTAATGTCCCATACTCAATTTATTTTCTCAGCAAGTATAAAATAATTTAGAACAAAGAAACTCCTTACACTCCATTTCGTCAGCCACTAGTAACTCAAAGTAAAACCACTGCACGAAGTTCGAAATGGCAGTAGTTTTATTAAATACAATTAAAACAGACTTAGTGCTTTTGCCCAGTATGCTAAGGCATCATCAGAGTCAAATTCAAACACTAAAATGACTTCCTATATACTAAGTACATATATAATTTCCTCTCTGTTCTGCTTTGAAAACAATTTTTCTTTCAAAAACAATGTTAAAACATTCCTCATAACATAATATAAAACTTTTCTTAAAAACATAAAACATTTGGGAACTTATCAGCCAGGATACAACTATAACAATTGTGATGGCAACAATATATATTTTAAATATTTTTGCTCTACATTTTAAAATACATGCTATTCAGATGTTGTCATTAATCCCAGGCTTATTCTTGGCATTCAAACGTAATTACCATTCTGTTTCTTTTATTTCTAAATCTAAGTCTGGGTCACCACCCCTTCCTTCAATGAATACTCTATCCAACACACAAAATATAAACCTTTTGAAGTTAATGCATTCATTACTGTGCAAGACCACAAGACATTTAAGAGAGAGGATAGCAGAGCATAACAGAGACATTAAGAAACAGAAGATAAGCAGTGCCCTGTATATGCAGTATATGTATGTATATCAGTATATAGGAAGTCATCTTAGTGTTTGAAGTTTAGTGTTTATCTGTTCTCCACAGTGCTGAATAGGATTAGGAAGGTATTTGAAAATTAATAAGTGTTGCTAGATAAGTTGCTTTAGGTTGGGTTTGATAAGTGGAAAGGGTGTGCCTCTGCTCTTGATGAAGGGATGGGGTGCAGCTTAAGTCTGTGATTAAGAAGACTTCTGTCATAATTTTCTTGGGATACCTTTGGATTCATTATGACAGCAACATTTTGAGTAACAACCACTACAGTTGGAAAGACATCAGTTTTAATTAGGTACTCAGCAGTTTGGCTAGAAGATATTTTTTTGTGTTAATTTCATTTGTAAGGAAGCTGACAAACTCTTAGACCCCACTCATCATCTTTAAAAAAATGTTAAGTGCAAGGGAGGTTAAAGGGAGTGGCAGCCCGTCTTACAAATGGAATTCCATACCTTTACAATATCTGGTGTGTGTGTGTGTGTGTGTGTGTGTGTGTGTGTGTGTGTGTGTGTGTGTGTGTGTGTGTGTGTGTGTGTGTGTGTGTGTGTGTGTGTGTGTGTGTGTGTGTGTGTGTGTGCACATTTATAAGTCTATGCTAGGCTAACAACCACTAAGACCCTTTTAAGCCTGGCCGTGCAACCCAAATATGAATAACAAATTTGATTTATATAGGGTGGTGATTTACTGACTGCCTATGTCCATCAGAGATATAGGTGCCAGACTATTGGTGAATCTTTGTTTCCCCACCCATTGCTCCAAGTTGTGCTTAAATAGGGTTAGGGAAGAACTCTGCTTCACATGGATGGGGAGCCTGATCAAGAGAATGGGAATTTTCTAATAAACATATCTGTCTGTCCAATATGTCCTATTTGTGTCACAATCAAAAGTTAGGTCTTAAAATCTAGTAGTTCTGATGTTGTATATTTTGTGGATGTGCAAAAAGTTCATCAAAACAGAGTTCAGGATGCCTTGTATGCTACAAAAAGATCACCTCTTGGAAGTCTGCATCATACTGAAAGTAAAGAGCCAAGTCTTTGAGGTGATCAGAGAAGGACATTTTGTTTACACCCTGTATTCTTTTTGTAAGCAACCTTTGTGGACATTCCAGTTGCTGCATGTGTCTGGTCAGGTACATGCCAAAGGGACCATCATACTCTATGATGGGTCTGCTGAGGTCTGAGTACAGTGGTATTATAACCTCTCTGGACTTAGATGCCATTTCCTTACTTATAAGGAAAGATGTTCTTACTACCTTGGGTACATGTTGAGTCTAGGCTAGGTTACTATGTAGATGAGTTCCCAAATCTCTGACTAGTGAATCAAATTTTAGGGGTGTTTTATTGATAATGTAATTACCCAGGGTGGCCGACTTCCCAAAAGCTACTACAATGCATTTCTTGGTATTGAGTTTTAAACCATGGCTTCAGCACCAAGTGTTTGTGTTAGACCTTGCAGAAGGATGTTCTTCTCTTGGAAGGATTCAATGACTGCTCCTAGTTTGCAATCGTCTGTGAACTTGGTTAGCCAGAGGCCTTTGATATTGGCTTTGACATCTGAGAAGTAGATGCCAAAGAGAAGTGAGCCTAGCACAAAGCCTCGAGGAGCTCCACTGGTGACCAGCGTCTTTATGGAGGTGTCCTCACTAATCTTAATCTCTTGGGTTGCATCCATAAGCTAACTCGCTTTCCAGCATGTTATAATTTATTTATTTTTTATCTGTCTGACATTTGTTAACCGGGATAGTCCAATTAAGCAAAAGCCCTTTTCAATGGAGGCCCAGGGAGAAAAGTTCCACAGTACAACAAGTTATTTCAATAATGTAAATAGTAGAGAATGATAGTAGCATACATGAATACTCTAAGCAGAGAATAAATCACCACAATTTTATCCTAGAACAGACTGCCAAGCTAGTAAGAACAATGGTAACAATACATGAATACTCTAAAGCAGAAATAGTCACACATTTTCACAGAACAAAAATGACTAGACAGAAGCAAAAATTAGAAGACAATCATAATAAATGGAGATTATACAGCAATAAAAACAATTACACACATCTATTAGCAGTGATTTTTGGAATATTCTAGAGGTTCCAGGAATAGATTTCAGATGTAAATGTGTAATAGTGTGGAAGGAAGAAATCTGGTTGGTAGAGAGTTAGTTATGAAAGGGAGGAGATTATAGAATTGGGAATTAAACATGAATAATAGGTTTTAATGGTAGGTAAGGTAGGGGAAAATAGAAAAAATAGGAAAGTTAGGTAGATAGTAAGGGGAAAAGAACAGTAAGTTAAAGAGATGGGTAAGTAATAGGTGAGTTGGAAGGGAATACTGAGAGTCCTGGGATAAGCAGACAATCAGCTATAATGACAAGTAAGAGAGTTTTAAAAACACAGTAAAAGGGAAGGATTATGGGAAGATGGTAGAGAGTTCATGTAAGATATTTACATCAACAGGTCCAAGTAGAATTAAGGTAGTCTTTTAGAGCTTTCATAAAGTCAAGTGTCTGGTTTATTTTTAGTAGAGACATAGAAAGTTTGTTCCATGAAAGGGCTGGTAAATAACTATATAGTTTTTGTCCAAAAGAGGCCCTGGGTTTGGAAATCTCCAGGTGAAATTGGTCAGTGTGTCTTAGAGTTTGAGGGTGGTGTAGAGGGAGACTAGAGTAGAGATGGAAGGGCAGGACGAGGGTTTGTGTATGATGGAGTGAATGAGGGTAAGTAGAGAAAGTTGAAGATGGTGAGGGAATTCTAGCCAGCTGAGAGAAGTGAGGGCAAGACAGTGATGTGACCTATGTGGGTTGTTGGATGCAAATCTAGCTTCTTTATTATAGGTTGTTTGTAGTTTTGTAAGGAGATTCAATTGTAAGTTAGTTAGGATTTGAGAACTATATAGTAGGGTAGGGAGAAGGTAAGTCTTGGCAAGTGTCTGCTATGAGTAGAGGGTTAGGAAATTTTTATTTCTGTACAATAGACCTCATTTTTGATGAGTTTTCTTAATTCTGTGGAATACGTGTAGGTCAAATTTTAGTAGGTCATCTATAATGGACCCAAGAAGCTTAGTTTGGGTAGTAGTGTTATTTAGGGATGTGATGATGAAAGTAGATTTTTGTTGAAAGAGAGATTTGGGAAGGAAAAGTGGCAGTTCAATCTTTTTGGGATTGAATAAGAATTGATTGTTCATAAGCCAGGTTTCAATAAGGTTGAATGAATTCTGTGTAAGGAGCTCAGGGAGAGAGTCAGAGGTTGTGATGACTGGGAGTTGTCTGTGTACTGTATGATGATTGTGGGCAGGAAGTGTATAGGTGATTTATGAAAATATTGAAAAGTTAGGGACAAAGTATAGAACCTTGAGGAATTCCTACCTTAATGGGGAGGTAGTGGGATAGGGAAGGAGAGCCATTTACCAGCTTCTAGTGAGTTAGAAAGATAGCTTTGAAACCAGGAGATAGTTGGAAAAGAGATAATGAGTTGAGAGATTTTAGAAAGAAGGATAGGGTGAGAGCCTTATCAAAAGCTTTGGAGATATCTATAAAGAGACAGGAGACCAGCTTGTTATTGTCTGTGGCCTGGGAGATAGAGTTTGTAAAGGAGATGAGAGCTGTTAGGATACTATGGTGTGGTTGAAACCCATGTTGTGAAGGTGAGACTAGGTTTTGGAAGATGAAATGGTCTAGAATTTATGTATAAAGGGGCTTATGCCTTGTTTCATAAGATTGTTGACAATGCCAGATTGGATAATGTATCAGATGCATTAGCCAGATCTAGATAGGCAGTATGCACCCTTTCCCCTCATCCATTGCCTTAGTGATGTTTTCAGAGAAGTCCACCAGATTCAGTAAGCATGGCCTTCCTTTGACAAAGCCAGACTGGGATGGTTCATGTGTCTGGAGGTCTCCTATGTCCTTGCTGATACTTTCTATGATAATTTTTTCCATGACTATGTAAAAAGGACAAGTCAGACTAATGGGTCTGTAGTTTCCAGGATCTGTTGAAGTTCCTACCTTATGAAGGGAGGACTTATTTATACACAAATTACATTCATGTCGATGAATGGCAAAAATGGCAAACAGCATTACATCAACCACAAAAGGTCAAAAATCAAAATGCTGACAAGACAGCCATACAATTGGGACTGGTCTTTTCCCCTTTCCCAGCTGTAGTGTGATTTAGAAGCTGGTGTATATCATTTGCAGGGAGTGTGGGTACCCTGCATAGAACAAGTGCCAAGGTTTTTGGCATTATGAGTTTTATCCTTTGTGTTCAATGTAATGCTGTTCAGCATTTCAGACTTCATACATTCAGCATTTATGAATGTATTCCATATGTATATACGTGTGTGTGTATAAGTGTGTGTGTGTGTGTGTGTGTGTGTGTGTGTGTGTGTGTGTGTGTGTGTGTGTGTGTGTGTGTGTGTGTGTGTGTGTGTGTATATGTTTATATTGGTTTACTATCACTTACTTGAAAGTGCTGTCTCTGAAACTGACATGACTGTCACGTAAAATGTAGAACATCATGTAGTCAGCAGTTGAAATGTCGCATGCTGATGTTCGATAATGCAGTTCCCTTTGAGATATTGCTGTTGACCATTGCAAACAGGAGAGTTACCGTTTTCCATACTGTAATGCGATCTCGGAGTTGGAATACACAAGTGGCAGGGGATGTGGAGGGTGGGGGTACAGGGGGGCTTACCTCCCTGCAAAACATATGACTGTCAGCTCTGTGCATTACGGATCTGGTCCATACTGATTGCTGCTGACGGATTTCATACTTTAGAAGTCAAATTCGACTTTGGTTGCAGTAGTTCCGATATTTCAGCCTGTTTACTGTTGTGACCATCAAACATGTGAATCACATTTTTGATAGGTTTATGTTCACATGTTTGATGTTTTGATAGTAAACCGTATATATCTATACATATCTATATATCTATGTGTATATATCTATATCTATATCTATATATAGATATATATATATATATATATATATATATATATATATATAGATATAGATATAGATATAGATATAGATATCTATATATATATAGATATATACAGATATATATATATATATATATATATATATATATATATATATATATATATGTATACACCTCAAAATATCTAAAACTCATTTGACTGAAAATGTTTTTAGGGGGTGAAAAATACTGAAACCACAAAATATCTAAAGTACTTTTGACTAACTAGCTACCATATAGGTGGCAATCCACTAAGCACAGAAGAGGTTATCAGGGACCTGGGGACCCAGGTTGACAGTGGCCTTTCTTTTGACACTCACATTGCTAAAGTGGTTAGAAAGACCTTCTACATTGCCCACCTGATCATGAAGGGATTCACATCCAGATCTAGTGAGGTCATTGTTCCCCTGTACTCTTCACTTATCAGACCAATGATCGAGTACAATGCCCCATTCGGGATGTATCTCACCCGACATCTGCAGCAATTGGAGAGACCCCAAAGTTCCTCACCAAAAGGATAAAGGGACTCCAAAATCTGTCATATGCTGCCAGATTGAAGAAACTCCAGCTCTATTCAGTCGCATACCGTCTGCTCAGAGGTGACATGTGCCTGACATACAAGGCCATGTCCAACCCGGAATTAATGGACATGCTCCACCTCAAAAAATCCAAATCCACCAAAACCACTAGAGCAAGCGACTTAAACCTTAGCACGGATATAAATAGGACGTGCTGGAGGGATAGATTTATCACTCAGAGACTCCCTATGCTGTGGAATAAAATCCCGGTCCATGTGAGGCAGAGCACCTCGCTGACTCTGTTCAAGAGAAATCTAGACCTGTGGATGGGAGATCGCAGGTTTACCCCGGGAATCATATCTGTGTCACTGCTGGACAGAGGCACAACAAACTAATGGGCACAGTATTTTTTCATATAAGGGGTGGCGTAAGCCACAATAATTTGGGCTAGGCTTATAAATGCCTTAGGGCAGATAGCCTAGTATAAACCTATGAACCTATGAACCTATGACTGAATGCTCAAATGACAGAATGGCTATTTTTATAGTGCTTGTTGGTAGGATTGTGCAGCAAAATGAATGACAAAGTCATAGTTGTTGGTGTGCAAGTATCCATGGGTTTTACAGTTAGGTAAGGGGACATATTTGCTGTTTTAGATGTTTGATGGTGTGAGTGTTCTGTCTGCTTTTGTCTTTTATAGTGGAATTGTTATGGAACAACACAGCAGCCAGACAATATCCCATGATGCCTTCTAAATAGCATGAAACATGACCTATCAGGACCTCTGGAATTGCTATCTAACTGTAGCCTCCAACCAGGTTTCAGGCCTCATGAATGGAGAAAGGCAACTATCATCCGTCTGCACAAAGGTGGGCCATCTACACACCCTGGAAACTACAGACTCTTAAGTCTCACTAGTATTGTATGTAAAGCCATGGAAAGAATTATCATGGAGATGATAAATAGAGATATAGTAAACCTCCAGACACTGGACCCAACCCAGTTTAGTTTTTTCAAGGGCAGATCATGCCTACTCAACATGCTGGATGTCTTTGAGAAGGTCACCAAAGCAATGGATGAGGGCAAAATTATTCACACTGCATACCTCAACCTGGGCAAGGCATTTGACACAGTACCCCACTCGGGCATTGTTGACAAACTCAAGAGGTTAGGCACAAACCCATATGTCACCCAGCAGATAGCCAGTTGGCTCACAGACAAGAACCAGGAACTTAGAATTGGGAAGCCCACCTCTACAAAGAGGCCATTCACAAGTGGAGTCCCTCATGGACTGCTCCTTTTCAGCATTACTTCTCAGAAGTAAAGGTCAATGTCAGTGGCCTCTGCCTAACTAAATTTGCATATGATTGCATTTAGGTGCTGTCGTTGAATTTCACACTGACACAAATGTTCTCCAGGAGAGGATGACACAGACAAAAATCTGGTGTCAGAGTCATGGACTTAAACTAAATCCCCAAAAATTCATAATAGTATTCTTTGAGAAGTCATCCATCCCTGGTAGCTATCATATTTAAAGCACACCCCTTAGAGTTGACCCCATAGTCAGGGACTTAGGGACATACATAGACAGTAATCTAGCCTTTGACCATCATGTGTCTACAGTGATGAGGAAATCATTCTATGTTGCACAACTTATAAGCAAAGGTATGGCATCAAAGTCCAAGGAAGTCATTGTTACACTATATTCGGCATTCATCAGACCTATCATTAAGTACAATGCCTCATTTGGTATGAACCTAACCAGGCATATCCAACAACTGGAACATCCACAGAGGTGCCTCACTAAAAGAATACAGGGCATAAGTAAAACATCCTATGCAGATTGCTTCAAGGTCCTTTTCTTGTATTCTGTCTCCTACAGGCATTTAGAGGAGATCTATGCCTGGCATACAGGGCATTGTTAGACCCCATTCTGATGGATCTCCTGCATATCCACAAAACAAACAGCACCAGAATTACCCATTCTAAAGACTTAAACCTTGCCTGTGATGTAAATAGGACCTGCTGGAGAAACAGGTATGTATCACAGAGACTACCTCATATCTAAAACAGGCTTCTCATCCATTTGAAGCAGAGTTCCACCCTAACCCAATTAAAGTACAACTTGGACAATTGGATGGGAAACTGGAAATTCATCCTTGGTTTGGCACTTATGTTTTTAATGGACACAGGTAACCTGTAAATGGTTCATTTCCCAGGACCGTGTTTACACTTATCAAGTGTAGCAGAACTTGTCAGAAATGTGGGATGCATGGTAGGCTTAAAAAAGGCCCTTGTGGTCGTTAGCCTAGTAAACACCTATGAACCTATGAACTTATGTCTAAGAATAAGTGAGAACTGACTCAGCAGAGGAAAAATTCCCTCCACAGCTTGAACAAGCAAATCAAAACTCTTACAAAGTCCTCTGAAGCAAACTACAAAGTTAAACGAGCATCCCTATCCAAAGATAATCATAAGGCATTCTTTAATTACATCCAAAATCTAAAATGGAATGCTCAGCTATGTGCCAAACTGGTAATGGATGGCATCACTCATACTATACTGGAGGAAATTTCCAACCTGCTAGCTGACAGATGTGGTGTCACCTTCACCCTCCCCATCCCCACCAGCCATATGCCAAAACATACCTTACACCAGTCCTCTGCCTAGTATCTTTAGAATTCAGGTCATATTTGTGCTTTCCAAAGCCAAAAATACATTTGTCATGCATACTAGGATGACACTGTCATGCATACCAGAATGGCATGTTCGTGTATAGCAGAATGGCACTGTCATGCATACCAGGATGGCACTGTCATGTATACCAGAATGGCACTGTCATGTATACCAGGATAGCACTGTCATCCATACTAGGATGGCACTGTCATGTATACCAGGATGGACTGTCATGTATAGTAGAATGGCACTGTCATGCATACCAGGATGGCACTGTCATATATACCAGAATGGCACTATCATGCGTGATTGTTAAAGTGCATTTCTTTTTCACATTCTACCACCAATAACATTGAATTTTTTTTCCCCTTAGAATCTCCTGACATGCATAACACTGTCTACACAGGGTGACTACAGTGTATCAATGGGCCTTGTATTACAGTAATCACTATTCAAGGGTGGCATTTGTAATGCATTGCTTAATAAATGCAAATAAAATTTGAACATCTTCAAAAGCAGTTTAAATGCAACATATTAAAACAGTTTGCAGCATCTTCCTACTAAAGAAAGAGTTTCAATCAATCAACCAAGCTAAGGTAGGTTGATACTTGTAATGCAAACTTGTGTCATGATTATGACATGGTGAAATCCCTGGCATTACTGAGTATTGACATTAGCATTTTCTTTAATTGGTAGCATTAACACAATTACTAGAGTGACAAACTGTACCTTTTGCAGTTTAACTACCAAACAGGCAAAGCTGAGTTCTTGGAAATGTACATTAGCCATGCTAGCGTATGTACGTGTGTGTGTGTGTGTGTGTGTGTGTGTGTGTGTGTGTGTGTGTGTGTGTGTGTGTGTGTGTGTGTGTGTGTGCATGTGCGTGTGTGTGTCTGTGTGTGCATGTGTGTGTGTGCATGTGTGTGTGTGCATGGTGTGTGTGCGTGTGTGAGCACGTGAGTGTGTGCGTGTGTGAGTGTGTGAGTGTTTGTGAGTGTGTGTGAGTGTGTGTGTGAGAGAGTGTGTGAGTGTGAGAGAGTGTGTGTGTGTGAGAGAGAGTGTGTGTGTGTGTGTGTGAGAGAGAGTGTGTGTGTGTGTGTGTGTGTGAGAGAGAGAGTGTGTGTATGTGTGTGAGAGAGAGTGTGTGTGTGTGTGTGTGTGTGTGTGTGTGTGTGTGTGTGTGTGTGTGTGTGTGTGTGTGTGTGTGTGTGTGTGTGTGTGTGTGTGTGAGAGTGTGTGTGTGGGTGTGTTAAGCCAGAATATGGCAGTAGTATATAAGTATGTTTGGAAGAGAACAAATCTGGAGCAGTGCTCATTTCCAAGTCGTATACCCAACAACATGCTTAAATGGTAACAGTGAGATTTAAATGGTGTTATTTTAGTGTATAGGTTGTTATCAGAACATCTGCTTTCCAGGAGTGGGATTAAAATTGCTGATCACTGCACAGTAGGCACTTCAATAACATTTACCACCTGGGCATATTTTTGGCAGAAATGTAAGAAACTCATTATTGGGTCAGAAAGAAGTTAAGCTTTTCAATTAGCTCATATGCTCACTTTGACGTTATCTTGAAGTCCTACAGTGTAGTTAGGGACACAGTCCATGGAGAACTGAATGCCTTTGGTTATTGAAAACCATCCACAGCCTTCATCACATGATGGACAATAAAGTAAAATCTATTTTGTTTTATTTGTTTTTGCTTATTATAAATTGTGAAGTCAGAAAGAAACTAAATTGTTAAGAGGATATTTCAGCCCATATGGCTATATAAAGATGTTGGCAATTATATCAAAAATAATTATAGCAAATGGAAGAAATTAAAGGTAATAATTTTGATGAAAGTTGTATGCCACATACCCTTATGATCAGATAGCTTTACATATTTTCACATATGAGTAAATAGAAAATATAACAAGCTAAAATATTTTTATGAAATAATGGTTAACAATAATTCATCAGTGTAAAACAATGTGTAAAATTTAATAAGTAGAAAGAATGAGTAGTTAATTAGAAAAATGACTGATATCGGATGATTCTTCTAATACATAATGAAAGGGAAATTAAAGTTAATTAATAATACTGAGGAAGATGAAGTGAATCCGAGCATTTAAGCTTAGTTAACAAGTAAATTTTCAAACAAGTATCAGGTTAAAAGTGAGGAAAGAGTTGGAGCTATGTATTCATAAGAAAACACACATTTTGAAAGGAACTCATGAAGATACTGCCATGTGTACATGAAACGACAACCTTTTGGGACTTAGCAACAGCCTTATAACATGGTGTTGCATGGAGATCTAACTTGAAGATGTGCAGTACTATGTAGGACTAGGTATCTACATGCCAAGCAAATCAACAAAGTCACATGGTCATGTAGATCACCACTGCCTGCCCCCCCACATTGTGATAGTGAACATAGCCAAAAGGCCATGCTCAACAACCTACCATAACATTGGTATGGGAATTGAGGTTGGCAAAAGCTACTAGACATCGGGGATAACTCAATATTGAAGTGCTATAATGTCACCAACTTCAGGACGGGGATCGGGGGGGGGGGGACACTAGACACTAGGGATTTCTACCTTTAATTGCCATAATAACATACAAAGCAGTATGGGGATCAGGGTGTGGGGGGAAGACTAGACACCAGAGAGTCTACAAATGTGCCATAATGGCATGTACACTATTAAGATGATTTCTGGTGAGGGGACACTAACTATCAAGGCAATTACAATCTGTAGGGTTTTATCTAGACTTTTGCTGTTTCTTCCACATTTCTGGCGTGGTTAGCAATTACCAATGTGTCATAATGGCACATAAACTAGTATGGTAATTGGAGGGTAAAGGGACACAGTAACCACCAGTGCTTGCTAGACATGTGCCGTAATGGCACTTTAGCTATTACAGCACACATCTAGCAAGCATGCCATAATGACACACTAGCTATTATGTAGATTGAGGGGGCAGAGGGGAATCATGGACAGGTATAAGGACAGTGGTATGTACATTTGTGTGTATTTGCATTTTGTGCACGTGTGTGTGTGTGTGTGTGTGTGTGTGTGTGTGTGTGTGTGTGTGTGTGTGTGTGTGTGTGTGTGTGTGTGTGTTTGTGGAGGGAGGGTGACTGGGAAGGGAATGGCAATGCCTACATGAGCAGCAGTGCTCTATCACAATTGGCAGATTAGCAATGCTGTACACATTATGGTAGTTACTGGAAATCAGAGACATGCAAATTAGCTGAAAATGAGGTCTTTCATCATGGTGGCTTACATGTCTCTGAATCACAAAATAGTATGTCATGGGATCAGGGCCATTTTAACACACGCTGTAGGCCATTAATGAATTCCTGGGATAGTAATTCATAACAGTTAGACATTTTGTCAGTTCAGCCAGAAACAAGAAAAGATGTTTATAAAACAATGTTTAACATTTTAATTCCAAAATACATTTTATTAAACTGTAATGCATTTAAACCAGCCATTACTAAGATGGAGTTCATTTAGAATTTCACTTAAAATAGACATTTTTCTAGTTTAATTTTTCTTACATGATGGTGATTCTAGTTGTCAGTTATTCACCTGTCCCAGATTATTTTTGTCTAGTTAATGACCAGCCCATTAAGTTATGTATTGAAACTGCTATCCTTTAGCAAGATGGTACACTGCACTGTTTGAAGAATAGAACTCCTGTATTATAGGATAGCCTATTATAGAAACAAAGTGTCCACATATGATGCTGATGACCTCAGTTTGAGTACTGGAGTGAGTGGTAGACAGCTGGTCAGAGAAGGGTGGTGAGGTTCTAATTCGCCAGTACAGTGCAACCTCTGGCAATGACAGCAAAAACTGGTATTGTGGACTAGCATGATTCTTACATACATCGCAAGCCTTGCATGAAACCCCAAGTTAACTCACAGCTGGTGCAACTGCTAGCTTGCCTTAAAGTATGTGAATTTTTGGGCCAAACTGCTATCTGTGTCATATGATATAGCTTTGATTTTACCCCTAGTTAGAAATACTCAACCTCCATCCTAGAACAGAATAAGTCAGACACTAGGTGGTGTTCCAAACAGGATTTGAAAAGAAAACAAAATATGTGTAGTACTTGTTGATGTCTTTATTTTAGTTGGTTATAGAATAAAAGTTTTAATACCTTTTGTAATTAATTACTTTAATCTGTAGCCATCACTGTTTATTATGTTGGACGATGGATCATTGTCTTAGCTTAGCATCTTGATATGAAAGCTGGCATAATTCTTTGCTAAGCCTGCCTGGAGAAAGTGTTTTGTGTGATGTGTGGTCACTTTTCAAAACTGGGGTATATAACACTGTTTTATCTTTGTTTATCTCTGTTTTTAAATAAAACACTTTTTAAATTACAAATTCTGCAATGATGTGTATTGTCGAGTGCATATAAATAAATTTTCTGGTAATTACATTACCCTCTCACAGGGTTGCTATAATATAGTTTTGACGAAATGTAAAAAAAAAAAAAAAAGACATGGAAAGACTTATGCAACTAATCAGTCAGGACATAGGGAACCTCCCAACATTGGACCGGTCTCAGCTTGCGTAGTTTGGATTTATCAACAGCAGGTCATGCTTACTCATCCTGATGGATTTTTTAAATATGTCACCAAAACAATGTATGAAGGCATAATTGTACACACTGCATACCTCTTGCCCTTGGTAAAGCTTTTGAACAATTCCCCAATCAGACATAGTAGAAAAGCTAAATAAACTTGAACTAAACCCCTATGTTAAGCACTGGATTGTCAAATGGTTCGCAGATAGGACACAGGAAATCAAAATAGGGGGAGGTTACCGCCACAAAGAGACAAGTCACTAGTGGAGTCCTCCAGAGTTATTTGTTGGGACCTGTCCTGTTTTCCGTCTACATTTCTGAAGTAAAAGCCAATACTAAAGGGCTCTGGTTTACTAAGTTTGCAGAAGACTGCACGCTAGAACCAGTCATTGAACCCACAAATGACTTAGCCACCTTGCAGGAAGTTTTATCCCAAATAACTCCACTCTCTAGAAGCTCTCTTCTAGAAAATGGTGATGTCTGTGTGGTCACTGAGACGTGGTTTAAAGTCGCAGAGGGCACACCAACAGTGCAAGGTTATAATGCCTTCCATCAATTTAGACCAGCTACTACACAGACAAGGACTAAAGGTGGAGGTGTCTTGATTTACATCAAAAATAAATATGCCTCAAGGCTGGTTAAACAGGACCATGCACTTGAGCTACTCCATGTTCAAATCACCACAGGCAAAATCCAATGCCACTTCCTTGCAAGCGATAGGTCCCTGTCTATGACCCAGGAAACCCATACCATGCATTTAAACTTATTGAAAACACTCATCTTCCAACCCAAAACCACATTCGTGGTGACTTTAATTACCCCAGTATTAACTGGGAATCCTATACAACACCAAATATACAGGCACAGAGATTCCTGGACTTTGTAAACATAAACTCCCTGGACCAGATTGTCAGTACACCAACCAGGGGTGCAACAATACTGGATCTGGTCCTCACTAATATGGGAGAGTGCTGCACACCCCTTACTGTAAGGTCTTCCTTGGTAAGGTCAGACAACAAAATGGTCTTCTTTGAAGTAAAAATAAAACCTGAGCCCCCAGCTAAATCTAGAATATTCTGGAACTACTCTAAGGCTAACTTCTTGCTATTAATTGATAACCTGACAAAATTTCAAGCCCCATAAACCATGATAATACTGCTGTCTATGCAGAACTGTTCAGGGAAACCCTGTACAAGCATGATAATACCTGTATAGAGGTAGCTATACCCACCAGGAAGAAGTACAGAAAGAAACTTAAAAAACAAGCCTCCCTGGTGGAATCACAAAATCAATAGGCCATATAACAGGAAGAAAATCATGATAAAAATTTGGAGGTGCAGCACCGAGTAGGATAAAAGCACTCTCATCAAACTAAACAAACAACTCAGAGGACAGATAAAGTACATCAAAGCAAAATTTGAGGTAAATTTGGCCTTCCGGGCCAAGGACAACCACAAGGCATTCTTTAGCTATATACGCAAACTCAAAGGCAATGCACAATTGTTTGCAGAGCTCATTGTAAATGGAGCCACCTTTACTGAGCCAAAAGATATAGCAAACCTACTGGCTGATACATTCAGCTCAAACCTTACCCCTCTCTCCCCTTCGACCTTCCCTCAGGAAATACCACCAAATATAACTCCCCCTGCTAATCACTAGGGAACAGGTTCTTAATGCTCTCTCTAAAGCCAAGAACATTGCATCAGTGGGCCCAGAGAACATCCCAGGATGCTTTCTAGATAGCATGAAACATGACCTATCATACCCTCTAGAATTAATATTTACCTGTAGCCTTCAAACAGGCTTCACACACATGAATGGAGAAAAGCAACAGTCAGCCCTCTGTACAAATGTGGGCCATCTACAGACCCTGGAAACTACAGACCCACAAGTCTCACTAGTCTTATATGCAAAGCCATGGAAAGAATTATCTAGGAAATGATCAGTAGTGATATAGTAAACCTCCAGACACTGGACCCAACCCAGTTTGGTTTCATTGAAGGTAGATCATGCCTGCTCAACCTGGCTGACTTCTTTCAGAAGGTCATCAAAGCAATGGATGAAAGTTAAATGGTTCACACTGCCTCCCTTGACCTGGCGAAGGCATTTGACACAATACCCCACTCGGACATTATTAAGAGGTTAGGTGCAAAACCATATGTCACCCAGTGGATAGCCAACCGGCTCACAGACAGGACCCAGGAAGTTAGAACTGAGGAGTCCACCTCAACAAAGATGCCAGTCACAAGTGGAGTCCCTCAGGGATCGGTCCTTGGACCAGTTCTTTTTGGTATTTACTTCTCTGAAGTTAAGGCCAATGTCTGTGTTCTCTGGCTGACCAAATTTGCAGATGGTTGCAAATTAGGAACTGTCATTGAATCCCACACTGACACAAATGTTCTCCAGGAAGGGTTGACTCAGACAAACAACTAGGGTTAGAGTCATGGACTAAAACTAAATGCCAAGAAATGCATAATAGTATCCTTTGGGAAATCATCCACCCGTGGTAACTACCATATTAACAACACAGCCCTTAGAGTTGACCCAGTAGTCAGGGACTTAAGGACACACCTAGAAAGTGGGAGTTAGGGACAAACCTAGACATAATCTAATCTTTAACCATCATGTGTCTGCAGTAGTGAGGAAATCATTCTATGTTGCACAACTTATAAACAAATGTATGGCAAGTCCAAGGGAGTCACTGTTTCACTGTATTTGGCATTTATCAGCCCCATCATTCAGTACAATACCCCTTTTGGTATGTACCTTACTAGGTATAGAAAACAAATGGAATGTCCCCAAAGGTTCGTCACTAAAAGAAAACAGGGTCTAAGTAGAATGTCCTATGCAAACCGTCTCAAGGCCATATCCCTGTATTCTGTCTTCTACAGACTTTGGAGGGGAGATCTATGCCTGGCATAAAGAGCATTCTCAGACCCCACTCTGATGGACCTCCTGCATATCCCAAAACAAATAACACCAGAATTACCCATTCTAAAGATTTTTACCTGTGATATAACTAAGACCTGCTGGAGAGACAGTTATATATCCCAGAGACAACACTGTCTCTGGAACAGGTGCCCCATCCATGTAAAGCAGAGTTCCTCCCTATCCCAATTCAAGTGCAACTTGGACAATGGTATGGGGAACAGGAAATTCATCCCTGGGTTGGCACCTATGTCTCTAATGGATACAAGCAACATGTAAATGGTTAATCTCCCAGGCCTCAGTTTGAAAATGTTTCATCTCCCAAGCACCTGCTTGCACTTATCAAGGATATCAGAACTTGTCAGAGATTTGGGATGCATGACTAGGATTAAAAAGGCTCTTGTGGTTGTTCACCTAGTAATCACCTATGAACCTATGAAGCTATAAATAATTGGTGCTGAAATTATGGACTGAAACTAAGTGCCAAAAAATGTATTATTAAGTCATCTGTTCCATGCAACTACCACATTAAGAACACGCCCCTATGAGATGACCAAGTTGTTGTGGATTTGGGAATTTATGTGCATAGTGACCAAACTTTAGACCAGTGTGTATCCATTATTATAATAAATTCCTTCTATACTGCACAGCTTATAAATAAAGAGATTATGTCTAAATAGAGGGATGTCATTGTCCTCCTTTAATCATCACTCATTAGGCCAATCAAATACATGCAACATCAAAACACCCACAGAGATACTTTAATAAAAGTGTGCAAGGCCTAAACAACCTGTCTTACATGGACTAACTCAAAACACTTTCACTTATGTTAGGTATCCTACAGAATGCTAAAAGGTGACCTGTTTATGGCATATAAGACATCCTCCAAACCAGTATTGATGGATTTACTGCACATCAGCAAGTCAAATGGTATCAGAAATACTCAGTCCTGAGAGCTATACCTCTTTTATATCAGCAGAATGGTTTGGAGATGCAGGTATATCTCACAGTGGATACAGCTGCTCTGGAACAGACTCCCCATCAACATAAAACAAAGTTCATTTTTGTCCACATTCAAGCGCAACTTGGATCCTTAGATGGAAAACAGAAAATTTATCCCAGGTCTGCCCTCTGTACTGTAATGGGCAGAGGCAGCTCCTAAATGCTTTATCCCATGCATGTGTCCCCTCAAATTATCTATCGTATGATCCCAGTCATTCTTATTAGGGGTAATATATAATTATCGACCTTGGGATGGATAAGGTCAATCTATAACCAAATGGGATAGGTTAATTTGAGCACAAAAAGGGAAACTGGCTAGGCTTAAAGTGGCTCACAATGGCAGCAAGCCCGAAAGGCACAGGTGACTCTCTTCAGGAGCATTCTGGAAGCATTGTCTGATTGTGATTTCTACAGAGACCCAGGGTGTATAAGTGGAGACTGACGAAATGAAAGTCAAAGACTATTACATAAATCCTATAAGTAGTTCATAGCATTAATACTCTATGGGCTTACAGTCACTTGCTTAGGTCCTAATTACTTGCATCACAGGTATTCAGGTATTGTTGCGTTTGATGGCTGTTGCTTATGTGCTACTGCTTGCTTAACAAAGAATCAGCTCTCTTTTGATCCCATTGTTCTGATTTTCTCGGGGCTTATGACCACCTAGAGAAACAGTGAGGTAGGTTTTTCAGTTTCTTGTGGTCATCGCTACTTTTTTGAGGTGTGGTGACCTCAGAGTGAGAATGATATTGTAAATAAGGTTGATGCTTAGCTTGTAAATGGTCTATACAAGTATGCGTGCTTCAAGCATTGGTATGCTTGACCTATCAGATACATGCTTCATTTGCTGAATAACTGTAGTACAAGCTTCATAGCTCCTCTGTGCTATTCCTCAGAATTGTCAGAAGTTTGGCAAATCTTTGTAACTTTACTAATGTTTAAGGAATACATTTTCAGCATGCAGTCTAATGGGGGTCACATGCTATGACCACTGTTATGGCACCATTCTATTATGAACATTGATTTTATGCAACAATTGTAAAATCTCCATATCACACTTGTAAGATGACTTTGTGATGGGATGGAATCACATAGTAAACGTTCTATAAGGTATTAGAGGTTTCCAGTAAAAAAAAATATTTGCAGTTGTAAAATGTATATGTGTGCATTTGTTTGTGTGTACAGACATGCACACAAAGCACACACACACACACACACACACACACACACACACACACACACACACACACACACACACACACACATGGATGTGTATGTGTGTGTCTTTGATATATATATATATATATATATATATATATATATATATATAGAGAGAGAGAGAGAGAGAGAGAGAGAGCATATTTAACACTTTCTGAAAATGCCCCAACAGTATCATATGTGCCGCTGTTTTAAAATCCAGAGAGAAATACAGGACATCCTGGGACTGTGCTCACAGAACTATTCACAACACTTGTGGGAGTATAGTAACATCTGTATCATGGATACCTTCTTGTACAATATAGCTTAGCTGTTTAACCGTACACACTGAGTTTAACAGCAAAAGGTATCCTTATTCATGTCAGTAAGCTGACCATGCAGTAAAGGAAGAAGCATGCACGATAGGACTAAGCAGGCTGCCCAATGACTACAGGTAACTAACACACTGTCCAGAGGTGTAACCTATTATGCACATTCCAGTCAGCTGACTCACCCTAGCATTCTCATGTAGGTGGAGGTCTGGTTAAAATATTTTGCACACATGGGTCTATAGGTGAATACTAGACTATTAGTTTACAGGTTATTAGAAACCTAACCAATGACCAGTGGAGAGATTCAAACCCCATGCATTGTATATGTGAGGTAAAGACCTTTACCATGATGCTACCTCTTCCCCATGGAGTGATGCCAGGCAGCAAGTAATAGGAGTTACAACCTTAACTTAGCTTAAACTCACAAGACTGTGTTGTCATTCTGTTGATGTAGCACATGTAATACAGTCTGTCCACCATGTAGAAGCTCATGAGATACATACATTTTAACTTACCATGAATGTGGATGTTTCATCTTGCACTTGCTGCTGTGTAATCTAATTGCTGGTCATTCTGTAACTGTCAGGCAGACACTTTTCTTCCAGTGTAGTCTTTATATAAGGCAGTCAACAAAAAATAATTAGTATTTCTGAGGCTTTGTGGAGGACAAAAATAAATGAATACATAACTTCAGCTAAGGTTAAAGAGGAGTTTATTTTATTTTTATTTTATCTATTTTACATTTGTTAACTGGGCTAATCCAACTGGACTAGGTCCATTTTCAGTGGAGGCCCAAGGAGAAAAGCTCCACAATTCAAAACAACAATATCAAAAAACAAACAAATGTTAAAAGTAGAGACATTTGCTTTAAATATTCTGAGAAATAGCTGTTTTGAAAGAAGTAGTTCCACAGTTGGATACAACAATATTAAAATACAGAGAGTGTTAAAAATGGAGAGATGCACGATAACCAAAATATGAGATTACTAGTCTTAGTAAGTTACAAGTTTGAACACAAGACCTGTATTCTGTTTAGGTTAATTATAGGTGGAATAGGAAAGAGACAGGCTGGATAAGTAATGTGATATATGTTATATGTTATGTTATGTTATGTTATGTTATGTTATGTTATGTTATGTTATGTTATGCTGAGTTAGTGAGTTAAGACAATTATATTTTATCATAGTAGACTCTATGTGCTTGATAGTGGTATTCTGAGTTAGGGAAGACATTTCCTTAGTGCTCTGCTATCCTGCAGGTGTTCGTTTGTGGCTCTTTAGATGTTAGCTGTGGCTTTCCTCTTACTACCCTAGGTCTGCGAATGGCAGCCTCCAGAAAAGCTAAAGGTACTGCTTGACTTGGAGTTGCGGGATAGAGGAGAGCAGCATCAGAGACTTCTGCAGCACTGCCGGGATGCTATACGGTACAGCGTTAAAACAGGTAAGACTGCATACCTTCTAAAATGCTGACACAGATTTTGTTATAGCAAAGAAGTATAGAAGAGTAAGGATCAGAATTCCATGAGTATGACTGGATTTGTAAACCTCTAAGGATTTCTTCAGTTTTAGGAGTTGGCCTAAAATGTGTACACTGTGCATTTTTGATAAGGATTGTGTGCTATCTTGGGAAAATAATGTTCCATTGCAAAGTTATCAAATCAAGGACTTTGGCTGTCTATTTTAGCAAACAAAATTCTCTGCGTTTTTCACTGAACTAATATATTTCATTTTGATCATGGGTTTAGCTTAGAAAAGAGAAAAGTAAATGGTCCTGGATGTTGCTGATGAATATGCTAAAAGGACTTAGTTTTTATGTTTTTGATGTATGAAGTGCAGCCTACTTGTGTACTTGCTCTGTTATACCGGAACAGAGGATCATAGAAACATAGGAGATTACTAGGCTATTGACCCGAACGTCATTTTAAATCTAGCAGTTTCATCCCAATGTAATAATATAGAAATGTTAGTCAATACCCAAGATTACATTTAGTGATGACTGCCCATGTCAAGGAGGGTTGTGGGCTCTATCCCTTATAAGATTTTAAGGTGCCCCATCCACTTGTCCAGGTTCCTCTAGAACAGTGTCATACAGGTGCTGTGTTTCACATGAATTGGTAGCCTGTTCCAAAAGATGTAGCAGTCACTGGGAAATAAATTTATCCCTCCAACATGTTCTGTTTAAGTCACAGGCCATAACTAGGTCCCTGGAATGGGTAGCCCTAGTCCTGTTTGATTTACAGACATGCAACAAGTTCATTGGGTTTGGGTCTTGGATTGCTCTGTAGGACAGGCATAAGTTCCCCTAAGAAGTCTATATGATACAGAGTATAGTGACAGGGACTTTAGTCAGTCTGTGTAAGGCACATGCTAGAGCCCTTTGATCTTCTTTATTAGAAAGCTCTGAGGTCGTTCTAATTGCTGCAAGTGCTTAGTATGGTACATGCCAAATGGGGCATTGTACTCAATTATGGGCTGGATAAGTGCCGAGTATAGGGTGGTTATAACTTTTTTTGCTCTCAAGGTGTTGCTTTTACTAATTAAGTGTGCTATATAGAAAGCTTTCCTTACTACAGTAGACACATGATGGGTTGAAATTAAGGTCACAGTCAGCATGTGATCCCAGGTCCCTTACCACTTCTTGGGTATTTAGGTTACTGTTGATTTGATAGTGTGAGAGGACATTGTTTGTGCTGAAAGGAATGATGATGCATTTCTTTGCATTCAGTTTGAGACTGTGACTAATACATCATTCCTTGGTCGGAGTGAGACCCTTCTGGAGTACACTGACATTGTTTGGGGATTCAATAATTGCACCTAGTTTGCAGTCATCTGCAAACTTGGTTAGCCACAACCCCTTAGTTTTGACCTGAACTTCTGAGAACTATATACCAAACAGTAGGGGGTGCAGCACTGACCCCTGTGGCACTCCACTGGTAATAGGTCTTCTGGTTGATGTGGAGTAACCCACTTTGATAGTGCGTGTCCGGTTTGTAAGCCAGTTGGCAATCCATCTTATAACAAAGGGGTTTACATTAATTTTGCTAATTGTATCAGTAATGCCTGAATGTGGAATTGTGTTGAAAGCCTTTGCCAGGTTGAAGTATGCTGTGTGCACAGATTTGCCCTCATCAATGGCCTTGGTCACATTTTCAAAGAAATCCACCAGCTTTAACAGGCAGGATCTGCCCTTCATGAAGTCGAATTGGATAGGATCCGGGGATTGGAGGTCACCTATGTCTTTATTTATGAGGTCTACAATGATACTTTCCATAGCCGTACAAAAGAATCTGGTCAGGTGTATGGCTCTGCAATTCCCTTGGTCTGTTGCTAGGCTGCCACTTTTGTGGAGCGGGATAACTGTTGCTGTTCTCCATTCCACAGGCACAAAGCCTATGGTTAGGCTATGATTGAAAAGGGTACTTAGTTGTGATGCTGGTTTATGTTTTAGCCTGGTTAGAAGACAGCCTGGGATGTCATCTGGTCCCACAGAGGCTGTGGTTTTTGCTTTGGACAAGGCTTTGATGACCTGCTCTTCAGATATATGGGGTGGGAGGAAAGTTTGGGGGAAGGTTTGTTGTAAGCTAGGATGTGGTAAGGGAATAAAACCTATCCACTAGCAGGTTTGCTATCTCTGTGGGATCAGTGTGTGTGATACCATTGGCCACTAGTTCTGCACATGCTTGGGTCCTCCCCTTTAGGTTACATACATAGCTATAAAAGGCCTTATGGTTATCCTTGGCTGTACTTGCTAGGTTTGTCTCAAAGGAGCCCTTGGAGGATTTGACAAGTTCTCTTATTTGCCTGTTGAGGCTGAGGAGGGTGCTTTTCCACTGTTGGGGCCTTGCCTTTGTTTTCTTGGACAACAACTGTTTTCATTTATTGTAAAGTTTGTTGATTCTGGATGTCTCCCATGACAGCTTGTTTTACTTGGGGCTCTGACTTTGATTCTTTGTGGTACGTCTTTGTTTATACACTTTTGCAAGTGATTGTACAGTGCTTTAGTATAAGCCTCGGTATAGTTACCCTGCTTGGTGTGGGGCTTGGAATGCATTTATTCCTTCACCTAGGAGGGTATAGTTTGCCTTGATGAAGTTTTTTAGTCTGATTTCACCCTTTGTGAGTTATGGTGCCACTGCCACCTCAAAGGTGATTGATTTGTGGTCAGATTTATCTAATGAGCATTCGACAGTTGTGGCAATGCATCTGTTTGACATGTTGGTGAGGACCAGATACAGAATGGTTGTTCCCCTTTACTGGGATATGAACAATTTGTTCCAGGGCATTTGAATTTACAAATTCAAGGAACTTTTACACTAGTGAGATAGGGCTAGCGTAGGTTTCCCAGTTGATGGTGGGATAATTGAAAACCCCCATAACAAATGTGTTTGGTAAAATTTGGATTGTCTCCAGTTTGGTCAAGTAGGCTTCATGGGTGTCATGACCCATGGGGGGTGGGGGGTGGTCTATAACTGGCTATCATTTGAATGGGGGTCTTGCCCACCGTAACCTGGACCCGGAGTAACTCCATGAAGTTGTCCAGTCTAACTAGATGGGAGGTGAATTTATCCGTAATATAGATTGAAACACTGCCTTGTTTGGTTTTCACAAGTTCATTTTGTGGTCTGAAGGTGTGGAAGGCATTGTAGCCTTGCAAGGCCAGGGTATTCTCTGAGGCCTTGCACCAGGTTTCTGTGACTGCACATGCACATTTTCTAGTGAAAGAAGTGCTTCCAGGAGTGCAGTTTTTGGTTTAAGCTCCTAGCATTTAGCAGCATGACCCTTATTTTGTTCTGATTGGTATATTTCACATCGGTAAAGTTGTTTTTGAGACCTTGCCTAAAAAAGGCGCTATGGAGAAGGCAAAAGCCTTTGCCATCAGCCAAAAGCCTAGAGGTGCCAGGTGCAAAATGTCACAGGCAAAGCAGCAAGGTTTGTCGACCATGGCTTCCCAGGCTGACAGTAACTGGATCCCCTCTGAATGACACCAAAAACTGAGCTAATTATTGAAATCAGTATTTTTTTTGTTTATACTGTGACATCATTTTAGGTGAGGGTAGTAAGTTGCTAAAAGCTAGGAACATACCTGCCTGGGACACATACTCAGAGAGTTCAACCATGTCTCTCTTTATATAATCCAGTAAGATATGTCTCAGGTCATTCACACTGACATGAACTATGATAGAGTCATAATGGTACTTGTTGCTGAGAGATGAGTGCATGCATGATTTGACAAAACTTGACACCAGGCAAGCAGCTGATTGTGACTTTTTCCTTGTCCAACCTGGTGAGTGGGACTTATGTGTGTCTCACTGTTGAGTCTGGAATGACAGGAAAATTTGATTTTTGACTATTATGTCTTACTAGCTTGGTGTTTGAGACACTGGTGTTGCTATGTGTCATGGGTGCTGCGGAGAGTGTGTTAGTTATAGCAGTCTTGTGTTTTGGAGGTCTCTGGTGTTTCAGTAGTTTTTTTGAGAGAACCTCCATGTATGTGGATTTACAGGTTTCATGCATACTATGTATATGAGTAGTGGTATGTGTAGACTAGTGGTACTATGAACATATGTAGTGATGGGTGAGTTGACAACCTTCTTCGTGTTACTGTTTTGAATGACAGAGAGCATGGATTCTAGATTCTTGGTGTAAATACATCTCTTGCACTTTGTACTACAGTGTGTTATTAGTAGAGGGTTGTCTGTGTGCATGAGGGAATTGCTACACTGCCTCAAGAGACCTAAGTCAGTAAGGTTGGCAGGAGAGACAAAGGTAGTCCAACTGTCCATAATGCTAGGTTGAAGACTGTTATCACTCGGAGTGGCTATTCAAAATCTACCACGGTGGAGCTCAGTGGATGGATATTTCTGCCTGGGTTTTAGGGAAAATTTGTTGAATTTACCTGTCCAGCTTTGGAGCACAACTGTGCAGCAGTGCACTGTGCTGAATGACATGCAAACAAGCAGAGCTCAAATGCAGGACCTAAATACCAGAAGCTAAAAACTTGAAAAAACTTTTAAATAGATTCAAAAGGACCAATGATGAGGATGGTTATTCCAAGCCCTAGACTGACCTCCCTTTACCAGACAGGTCCCAGTCAGCACAGTTCTCTCACAAAAGTGCAGATAGGCCCCTCCCAATCCAAGATGGCCTGGAAAATGTGCTTTGAACAAACAAACCACTACAAACAGTTCCAGAAGCAGCAAGACTGTATCTGGACTATGCTACAGCTACTAGCTACCCTAGTTTCAACAGGAAACACTAGAGAATGTTTAAAACAGCAAATAAATAGCAGTGAGATACTAAAAAAAACATTAAAACAGCAGAAAATCAGCAAGGAGGCTCTCAAGAATGTTTTAAATAGTTAATAGATCAGATATTTAAACACTGCTTGCTTGGTGGGAAAACCAGAACAAGCAGAACAGAGGAACTTCAGATATCATTTATAAGAGATGTGTGAGACTACTTCTGCATGTTACTGCCTTTTGCCTGTCTTTTGATATTCACACTGAAGTGAACATAAACAACAATACATCTCAAGTAAAACTTGTAATATTGGTACAGGCTTGATTTCTGCATATTGTGCAGAACTGATGTGAGATAGAAGACAGGATCAGCAGTTTCAAAAAGAAAGAAGATACTTTTCAAATAGAAAAAACTATGCTGTCCTTCAGAACAGAGAAGCACCCCAATGCATTTCACTCTTGCATGTTGACTCCCCTTGTAGACAACACAAATATGGTCACAGAAACTACCTTTATAAGCTCTCAGACAGAGTGACCTTTCAGCGGTTTCAGTAACAAGAAACTTTATAGTTTAAACATGGCCTCACTGAGACCAATGACTGGTGTCAGAACCAGAGCCTTAAGCTCAATGCCAAAATATATGTAGTCATCCCCTTTGGGAAAAACCCAGTTCCCATGAGTTACCACATCGATGGTAGTCCAGTGAACACAGAAGGCGTTATAAGAGATATGGGAATGCAGGTTCACAGCAACCTCTCTTTTGATCACCATATTGCCACTGTGGTCAGAAAGTACTTCAATGTGGCACATCTCATTACGAAGGGTTTTGCATCCAGGAAGACAGAGGTCATTGTCTCCCTCTACTTTTCCCTCATTAGGCCAGTCATTGAGTACAATGCCCCATTTGGCATGTACCTCACTAGACACCTGCAACAACTGGAGAGGCTGCAAAAGTACCTTACAAAGAGGATACTATGCTTTAAACACTTGTCCTGTATGGACAGACTCAAAAAACTCCACCTATTCTCTGTCTCATATCGACTACTTAGAGGCAATCTCTGCTTGACTTACACAGTCATGTCTGACCTAGCTCTGTTAAAAATGCTACATCTAAAGAAATCCCAATCCCTCCACACCACATGCTCCAGAGACCTCAGCCTCATTACCACAATCAACAGAATGTACTGGAGGGCAGGTTCATAACCCAGAGACTGCCCAAGCCATGGAATAGACTTCCCATACATGTCAAGCAGAGCACCTCACTGACCCTCTTCAAGAGAAATCTTGATGAGTGGATGGGAAATAGAAAATTCACCCCGGGGGTAACTCTAGTGGCTCTACTCGACAGAGGCACTGGGAACTAAGGTCGGGTGGCACGATGTCAGAATAATCCTATGGCTTAGGCTTGTAAAGGCCCCAGGGCCATTAGCCTAGCACACACCTATGAACCTATGAACCCATGAACCAGAAATCATCCTTCCTCTGAGATCACTTTGGCTTCAGCGTGCAAGGAAGACAGAGGCCAAAGGTCACACCATGGCAAGAGCTCCTTAGATGGTATTTGAACTGACCTAAGATTTTTCATGCATGAATGCAACATTACTCAATGCAGAAAGAGAAATGGGAGCAAAGTACAAAAATCCTATTTAGATTATTTTTCACGTACAGATGGTATATTTGTACTTAAAATTGAATTTTGCTTCTGGTGTTTCTAGGACCAACAGTATTTAATTCTGGTTTTAAATAAGAAAACAAGATTACAGTTTGGCTTCTACTTCATTCGTGCTTTAAATAATATTATGTTTATTGGTGGTACTCCTTTCATAGTGTAGCATGTACTTTAGGTTTTTTTCTCACTTTGTTTATAGAATGAGATACCTGTCATAGATTAAGTTGAATAAGTACTGATTATTTTAAGTGGCTGAATGAGTTTTAGCAAGAGAAAGATGTTCGCTCAGCTGTAATTTGTGCCCGAATAAAATAAGATTTTGTCCTTTGAGGCATTTTTGGGGCTGGATCTTTCTTATCTGATGATTCTGACTTAGGGCTGTATATAAAATAAAACAACATTAACAGAGATATTTTTGGCTAGTTTTCTTCTTTCGGCTGCCCCCATTAGGGGTCACCACAGCAGATCAACTGTTTCCATTTCTTCCTGTCCTCTGCATCTTGCTCTGTCACACCAACCACCTGCATGTCCTCTCTTACCACATCCACAAACCTTATCTTAGGCCTTCCTCTTTTCCTCTTACCTGGCAGCTTCATGCTTAGCATCTTTTTCATAATATACTCTGCATCCCTCCTCAGCACATGTCCAAACCAACGTAATCTTGCCTCTCTGGCTTTGTCTCCAAACCTTCCAACCTGGGCTGACCCAATAATATACTTATTTCTAATCCTGTCCATCCTCGTCATACCCAGTGCAAATACTAACATCTTCAACTCTGCCATGTCAAGCTCTGACTCCTGTCTTTTTGTCATTGCCACTGTCTCGAAACCATATAACATAGCTGGTCTCACTACCCTCCTTATAGACCTTCCCTTTCACTCTTACTGGTACTCGTCTGTCACAAATCACTCCTGACACTCTTCCCCACCCACTCCATCCTGCCTGTACTCTCTTCTTCACCTCTCTTCTACACTCACCATTACTCTGAACTGTTGATCCCAAGTACTTAAACTCATTCACCTTCGCCACCTCTACTCCCTGCATCCTCACCATTCCTCTATCCTCCTTCTCATTCACACACATATATTCTGTCTTAGTTCTGCTGACCTTCATTCCTCTTCTGTCTAGAGCATATCTTTACCTCTCCAGGGTCTCCTCCACCTGTTCCCTACTCTCACTACAGATCACAATGTCATCTGCAAACATCATAGTCCATGGGGACTCCTGTCTGATCTCGTCTGTCAACCTGTCCATCACCATTGCAAATAAGAAAGGGCTCAGAGCTGATCCTTGATGTAATCCCACCTCCACCTTAAACGCATCCGTCACTCCCACCGCAGACCTCACCACTGTCACACTACCCTCGTACATATCCTGTACCACTCTTACATACTTCTCTGACACTCCCGACTTCCTCATACAATACCACAACTCCTCTCTAGGCACCCTGTCATATGCTTTCTCTAAATCCACAAAGACACAATGCAACTCCTTCTGGCCTTCTCTGTACTTCTACATCAACACTCTCAGAGCAAACATCACATCTGAATTGCTCTTTCTTGGCATGAAACCATACTGCTGATCACTAATCATCACCTCCCTTGTTAACCTAGCTTCCACTACTCTTTCCCATAACTTCATGCTGTGACTGATCAGTTTAATCCCTCTGTAGTAGTCTGGGTTATTATATATAAATGACTAGAAGAAAGGAGTAAATGACTAGATTCACATCAAGAAGGATGGCAGCAAGGATATTAGTCATGAAAGGTAACATATGGGAGTTGTGTGCAGAAAAAAAAGAGAATGTACATGAGATTTTTTTTCCTCATTTGAATAAGAAAGCATTCACATTTACATCATATTAGGAGAAACATGATGTCTGCTGTTATAAGTAACACCTCGTAATATTTTCCTTAAAGAACACCAGCAATAACACACAGAACTGTACAGAAATTACTATGGTTGTGCACTTGTGCCTTATACTCTCACTTTATCTAGTAAGGGATACCATTTAGAGTAAGAATTAAATGTAAGCTTGAGTCATGAATGTGAAAGGCTCTGAATATGCAAACTGCATGAGTAATAACTTGAAGGACAATTGCACTGAATTAAAAGATGAATAAAAATGATATCTTCACAAGCTGTGATAAACTGCATTAGCCGTGCATACAACATTTTCAATGTACAATACAGCATACATTTAGAAATGATAGTCTTAAGGGCATTTGCCTAATAATCTAATGCTGTTAAATTCAAGTGATGGATTTTGAGCTGCACTTTAGTATTATAATCAATATTTCCACTTATGAATATTACAAAATACAGGATTTATTGATAACGTCACTCCAGATAGCTCCCTATCAGAAATATGAGACAGCTAGAGTCTTAACACTACAACAAATAAACTATCTTTCAAAAAGAAAAAACAGCAGATTGTCAAAATGTTTTCAAATTGACCTTCTTTCCTCCCTGCCTCTAAAATTTAATTCCAAGAATGGTTTACACTAGAGAAAGGGAAATACTGTAAGATGCTGCACCCTTGGACTTGTATATCCCCTTCATTCACCATTGTAGTTCTCTAGTTCTGAGGGCTATAATGGTCTCACACTTTTAACAAGCATGTACTACATACATTATTGCATAAGCAGTATTGGTATGGATCTCCTGGAGAAAGAGTTTGTGTGGCATGAGAGGGTACAGCCAAGGGATGAATGGTTGTAAAACAAGAAACATATGTGCGTGTGTGTGTGTGTGTGTGTGTGTGTGTGTGTGTGTGTGTGTGTGTGTGTGTGTGTGTGTGTATGTGTGTGTGTGTGTGTGTGTGTGTGTGTGTGTGTGTGTGTGTGTGTGTGTGTGTGTGTGTGTGTGTGTCTCTGTATCTATATGTACAGAAGCAGAGAGAGATAGGTGTGTGCATGTTTGTGTGCGTGTTTGTGTGCGTGTTGGTGTGTGTGTGTGTTTGTGTGTGTGTGTGTGTGTGTGTGTGTGTGTGTGTGTGTGTGTGTTTGTATGTGTGCATACATCATGTTTCACAGAGGTTTCATTTTCACTCACTCTGTTTACATCTGCATAAGTCCATTGGAATATTTTATATTTTCTACTCCACATTCCTCAGTTAGTATGAAAAGCACCCCTCTTCTTTTCCTACTGACGTCTAGAATGGTAACACTACTTTGTCTCCACTGTGCAGCATTATATAATATCAGGAAGATTTAGACATGGGCTAAAACCCAGCACATCTTTATTTCATTAAAGAATCCACTCTCTATACCAACATGGATTCTGGGAAGGCAGAATTACAACAACCACAATCCACACCCTAACAGATAGCATCCTATAAAACAGGGATATTTGGCTTCTAACAAGGGTCATTTTTTTTAACTTAACAAAAACGTTTGACACAGTCAGTCATTCACTACTGGTAAACTACTGGTAAACTCTCTATTTACTGTCATCATAAGCCCATGAGCCTACATGTAGTTTAAAGAAGTCCTCTCCAAAATATCACTTAAAGTATGGATTGGAGTTGCCTCCTCACCAACAACATATATTAGCAAAACCACCAAGGATCACTCTTAACTCACCCTCTGTTTTTATTGTTTATTAATAAACCCCCACCTGATGTCCGCTTATTACTCATCATCCTCTATACTGATGATATGCTTATCAGCAGATCTAGCTCATCTCCAACATTTCAAAAATCTGGAGAAAGATCAATCTGGAGTCAATAATTGGTTCAACCAAAGCAAACTCAGCCTCTGTATAAAAAAGAACAAATCATTGCTATTTGGGACACAGTAAAAATGAAGTAAATATTCCACTGATTTGAAAATGTTCCTTAATAATGTCAAAATTATGGAAAAAGTTCAGTCAGGCAGGTACCAAGCAATTTTGTGAGATTCAACACTAATATTTCATAACCCCATTCAGCTTAGTAAAACTAAAGTTAACAAGCAACTCTTTTCACTTTTTCTATCTCTTGCTGGCAGAGTAGCCATTAGAAAGGGAGTCTTGCTTCCATAGATGGCATATGGGCTCCAAAGTATTGTATCCGCCTCAAAAAAGAATCTATCCATGCTTTAGACTACTTCAGATAACATTTGTAGATTTATGAACCTGTCATCAACAGATGAGCACAACTGCAGCACAATACAAAATGTCAAATGGATGGCCATACCTCAGGGAAGCCTCAATTTCAAACCTATCAGCTTAGAGACTTTTCCACACTTTGGAAACAGGTTATCTGAATGACCTCCCAAGCCATATAGTTTAAAGTTTCTCTTGGTAGCTACCTCAACATTACAATTACCCCAAATCAATTTAAAATGTAACAAACTGATAATGTGAGGCGATGCCAGCTATGCAATGAGGAGTAGGGCAGTGGATGTATAATAAATGCCAGCATAGCTAGCTGGAGTTTTGTAAATAATTATATGTCATTTGTATATCAAACTGACATTTGTATATCAAACTGATTTGTGCAGGTGCTTGTATTGGAAATGTATTTGTAAAGCTGCTTGTGTTAAAAAATATACCAACAGTGGGTCCTGCTGAACAGAAAAGAAATACACCTGTATGTCAGACTGCATTGTACCTGTTGAAATGAATATGCTGTAACAGAGGATACTGGATGAGAAGAGGTTAATCTTAGTCCAGCTAACTTTGAAAAAATAGTCTAAAATTAAATTATCTGGTTTAGCCCATCAAGATTGTATCTTACAGTTCTGTTTGCAGCAACAGACAAAATGTCTGTGAAAACCAGGGCTAGGAATCCTACTCTATTGTCTTTAGGGGTGAACTAATTGCTACCCTGGGAGGGTGGAAGTTTTTGAAATGGTTTTCTAGCTTCCAGATGCTCTAAAACATCTATGTGTGTGTATATGTTCTAGATTCTGGTTCATTTTCTAGTAA
>NC_056732.1:132787330-132869830 GCF_019279795.1 Protopterus annectens | reverse complement strand
TGCAGACAGCTACATCTGGAAATACTGGGTGTATCAATTTTTGTTCCAAGCAAATGTCCCTCATTGGTATTTGTAGTGAGGATTAAGACCCATTAATTACTTGCCAGTGGAGGGACGTCACATATTTGTGAGCAGTGGTGTGGACATTAATTGAACTTCTGTAGCCTGTAGGCAGTTGTCACTGAAAGTGCGTGTACTCTCAGCAGCCACAAGGTAAACATACAAAGTTTCATTTCCACAGCAGTTTTATTTATTCTTTGTTAGGTTAGTTTAGACAGGGAAAGCAAGGCAAAGATGTCAGCAGAGAATTATGGCAAGCTGAAAAAGAACCACTTGGCCAAGGTATACGAAGTTAAAGGACTGGTGCATGCCAACCTGACTTAAGAGGAAATGATTTCAGCCTTAGTAGAAGCTGTAGCCCAGGCCAGCAACCAGGAGGATAACCAGTTTGGTAATGAAGATTTGCAGTCCTCAAAAAAAGGACAGTTTGCCTTTTCCTCAGAGGACTTAAAAACCCATCTGGAGTTAAAGAGATTTGAACTGGAGGCAAAATGTTTGGAATTAGAATCAGCAGGGAGATTGTGGCATTTGGAGGCTGAAGAAAATGAGAAATAGTGCCAACACAAGAGGGAGAGCTGACTTTTTGTCAGGGTCATGGAGGCAATGGGGAAGGGAATAACTGAATCCCAGAAGCAATAAAGGTCAGTAAATTTCTAGGGTCTATATCAGAACATTGAAGTATTAAAACTTTGAATGTTCTGATATCGAACACTGTTCAGTGAATGCTAAGAACAGCGAAGCTGCAGAACAGTGAATTCTTTCCTCGGGGAAAGAATTTAGTTGGCCGTTTCTGTGGCTTCGCTATTCTTAGTGCTGTGGTGGAAAGTTACGAGTTGGGTTCAGGTAAGTGTGCGATTGTTTGTACGTTAGGGTTAGGGGTGGATTAAGTGAGTTAGGGTTAGGGCGTGGTTAGTCATGTGTGCGATAGTGACAGACTTTAGGGTTAGGGTTTGGGTTAAAGTAAGTAGGTGGATAGTAGTGTATGTTTAGTTTAGTGTAGCGTTAGATGTAGGAATTTAAGTGTATGTGTGTGGTTGCTGTTTGTTTGATGTGCTTGTGTTGTGTGTATGTGTTTTGGAGCAGCAAATTTTTTTCCATGAGAAATGAATGTTCAATATTTTCATATTTAGATGTTTTGAGGCCGATGAAAGAGCGTTCGCTATTTTCATCTTTTGATAACATGATATAAATGCAATTTCTATCACAGTTTACAGCGGGTGATAATTTTGATAGTTTTATTCATTTATTTGAAAGAGTATGTAAAGAGTATAATCTTGACCAAGAGCTCTGGGTATGGTTCCTGATGGTAAAGCTGCTGTTTCTAAATTGTCTGATACTGATTGTTTAAACTGAGAAAGTTAAAAAACAGTGTTTATTAGAATGTTTTAAGCTAACACCTGAAGCTTACAGAAAAAAAGTTTTCTGAGAATAGACGCAAGGCAGGTGAAAGTGTATGTGATTATATTGCTGAGTTAAGCACTTACTTTCATAGGTGGGCGCGTGGGTATCAGGTCACTACTTTTGAAAGGCTGGCAAACCAACAAGCCCTTATCACTTTGCCTGAGGACATGAGAATCTGTTTGTCAGATCAAGATTGTAACTCTGCAGAGGAGCTGGGGAAAAAGGAGGATATCTACTTAGCAAGCAGGGCATCACTGCACAAGAAGGGATACCTAGTGCTGCACATGGATATATGGGAACCCATGTTGGGCAGCCTAAACCATCACAACAGAGTCCTCCAGTAACAGGTAAAGCCACTAGTTTAGAAACATGCCAAGATCAATGGTTAGATGTTTTAAATGTAATCAGTGGGGCCGTGTAGCATACAGATGTCCATGGAAGCAAGGTGGGTTACAAAAGGTGGGGGGGGGGGCAACAACTGGGAAAAACAGTATGCCAGTAGTACGTTGGCTGGAGACAACAGGGGTGCCAGATTATCACTGGAGTTTATATCCTATCTTAGTGGATGGAAAACAGGCACTGCTAAGAGAGAGACACACAACCTCTGACATAACCATTGTGAAGCTTGCAGTGGTAAAAGAGGAGCTGTACTTGCTTTGGCAGTCCACTCCAGTCAGAGCTTTAGGAGGGAGCCCATTCCAAATGCCTTTGGCCAGGGTTCACCTTGACTAGAAGGATGGAAAAAGAAGCACCAAGTAGGTGTGCAGTAACTGAGACCTGGTTCAAGGCTCCAGTGAGCACCACTGCAATACCAGGCTACAATTCTTACCACACCTTTCGGCCACAAAACCAAGACCGCGACACTAAAGGTGGAGGAGTGTCCATATTCACCAAGGATATTCAGACCTCAAGGCTAGTTGCCCAACATAATGCATCTGAAATTCTCCAGGTGCAACTAACACTAGATAAGACTGCAATCCAAATTGTAGCTTGTTACAGATCCCCCACCATGCCCCAAGATTCTCACTGCACCTTTCTAAACATACTGGAAAATATTAAGATACAACCAAACACCCTAATACTGGGTGATTTCAACTATCCTGCCATTAATTGGGAAAACTACTCGGGTACCAACTCCTTTTCCAAACGGTTTTTGGAATTCATAAATTCCAACGCCCTGGATCAACTAATCCATTGTCCCACCAGGGGCTCCAATATCCTAGACCTGGTCATTACCAACATGGGAGATAGATGCTCCACACCAGTTGTCACCCCCTCATTGTTCAGGTCTGACCATAAGCAAATAACCTTTGACATCCACATCCCACCCCCACCCCTCAGTAAGGAAACCTCCTTAAAAACTTCTCCAAAGCCAACTTCATGCTACTGAAGTCAGAAGTGACAAACTTCACAACACCCACGCAGATGGGATCTGAAAGTTCGACTGCAGAATCCTACACTAAGGCACTGTATGAGCAAATCCACTCGTGCATGAATCATGCCATCCCAAAGAGAACCAAAATGCTCTTCTCCAAAAAAAGGAAGCCAATCTGGTGGTCCCCTGCTATAAGAAAACTATACAACAGAAGGAAGAAACTGTTGCAGAAAAGAGGAAAATCCCAGGATGCAAAAAACTCCCTCAGCAGCCTCAGTAAGAAGCTGAGATCCCTCATAAAATCCTCAAAAGCTAGTTACGAAAATAAAATTGCCAAAGATTCCAAAGACAACCACAAGGCATTCTATAGTTATGTCAAGAATCTAAATGGCAATGCTCAAATCTGCTCTGAGCTACAACAGAATGGCATTAAATATACTGATCCCAAGGATATTGCCAATATCCTGACAGATCGATTTAGTGCCAACTTCACCCCACTCTCACCCATAAAGGGCCCATCTCAATACCAAAAGATTGCCAAATTCCGATAATCACGACCACACAGGTAGAAACCACACTCTCCAAAGCTAAGAATACAGCATCCATGGGACCAGATGACATCCCAGGCTGTGTACTACATGAACTACAAAATGAACTGGCACCTCACCTAAGTGTCATGTTTAATCATAGCCTCACCTCAGGCTTCATGCCCAATGAGTGGTGCACAGCTACAGTTATCCCGCTCCACAGATCGATTTAGTGCCAACTTCACCCCCCTCTCACCCCTAAAGGGCCCATCTCAATACCAAAAGATTGCCAAATTCCGATAATCACGGCCACACAGGTAGAAACCACACTCTCCAAAGCTAAGAATACAGCATCCATGGGACCAGATGACATCCCAGGCTGTGTACTACATAAACTACAAAATGAACTGGCACCTCACCTAAGTGTCATGTTTAATCATAGCCTCACCTCAGGCTTCGTGCCCACTGAGTGGCGCAGAGCTACAGTTATCCCGCTCCACAAGGGAGGGATCCGCCTTGGATCCTGGGAACTACCGTCCCATCAGTCTGACAAGCCTGATCTGTAAGGGCATGGAACGCATTATCATGGAACTTATAAACAAAGACATTGGCAACCATCAAACACTGGACCCCACCCAGTTTGGGTTTGTGAAGGGCCAATCTTGTCTCCTGAATCTGATTGACTTCTTCGAATCAGTCTTCAGAGTTGTGGACGAGGGTATGGTGGTCCACACAGCCTATCTGGACCTCGGCAAGGCCTTCGACACCATCTCCCACTCTGGAATCATATATAAATTTACTAAGCTGGGCATAAATCCCTACATCACTCGATGGGTTGCCAACTGGCTTACTGACAGAACCCAGACTGTAAAAGTAGCCGACTCCAAATCCAGCTCCAGACAAGTGACAAGTGGAGTACCTCAGGGCTTAGTCCTGGGACCACTCTTGTTTGGCATCTACTTTTCTGAAGTACAGGCCAACACTAAGGGACTCTGGCTAACAAACTTCACAGATGACTGCAAACTGGGAGCCATTATTGAATCCTCAAGTTATGTGGGTATTCTACAAAAGGGCCTTACAGAAACAGATGCCTGGTGCCAGAACCATGGGCTCAAGCTTAATGCCAAAAAAATGTATAGTTATCCCCTTTTGGAAAAAAACATGTACCCATGAATTACCACATAGGTGGCAGGACACTAAACATCGAAAGTGTGATGAGATACTTAGGGACACAGGTGGACAGTGGTCTCACTTTCGATAACCACATCACCACAACAGTCAGGAAATCCTTCTATGTGGCACACCTCATCACTAAGGGCTTTTCATCCAGAAAAAAGGAGGTCATTGTCCCACTGTACTCATCCCTCATTAGACCCATTATAGAGTATAATGCCCCATTTGGTATGTACCTCACAAGACATCTGCAACAGCTGGAAAGTCCACAGAAATACCTCACTAAAAGAATCACAGGCCTAAAGCAGATGCCATATGCTGGCCGTCTAAAAAAACTCAAGCTATACTCTGCGGCATATCGTCTACTCAGAGGCGATCTCTGCTTAACATGCATATTGTGGGAAGAAATGTCCAGGGAATTGTTATGGCTAGGCTTGTATAGGCCCTAGGGCCAATAGCCTAGTACCAACCTATGAACCTATGTGTGTTTGAGGATATCCCTGAAGATGTCTTGGTAGTTAATGATTTTGATAATGCAGTACCTTGTGTGCATGCAGTTATATGCAGTCAGGCTTGGAGACAGGCATGTGGGTCTGGTAGCCTGGTGTAGACCCAGAAAGGCCCCACATCTGTACCCAGGGCTGATGAAGTGGCTGTTACAGGAAGGGAGCTACCCTGTAGCAGTGAGCCTGAAGGTGAACCACAGCTGCTGGTAGGTATTGATGTTCCCTTAGACAGAGTGACTGCAAGGGCAGAGGTGAGTGGTAGTACTCAGGCTGACAGTGAGGAACCCCTGTCGGAGGATACCAGACTTTCTGTAGAAGGGGAGCTGGGAAGCATCACAAAGGCAGAGTTGAGACAGGCTCACCTCTCGGACCGTGTACAAAGAGGCTTGAGGGAGGTAGCTAAGCAGGCACCTGATTCTCAAGGAAAAGGGGGATATGTATACTGGAACAAAGGATTAATGTATAGAGAGTGGACCCCTGAGGGAAGGCAAAAGGGTGAGGGAATACAGTAGTTGATAGTGCCTGGAGGCCTACTGTCTGGCATTTCAAGCCATAACTCATGACAATCCTTTTGCAGGTCATATGGGCAAAAAGTGTACCAAGAGACATATTATGCAGCACTTTTATTGGCCTGGGATTGTAAGGGATGTAACAGGGTACTGCAGGACCTGTGAGCAGTGCCAAAAAGTAGGCAAGGCAGGAGACAAGGTCAAAGATCCTTTGATGCCTTTGCCTGTGATTGAGAAGCCATTTCAGATGGTAGCTATTGATACTGTGGGGCCTCTGAGTACCCCAAGTTCCACATGGAAGAAATATATCCTAGTGGTAGTAAATTATGCTACTAGATACCCTGAGGTGGTGGGTCTGTCCTTCATTGAGGCAGTGAAGGTGGCAAATGCTTTGTTAGAGATTTTCAGCAGGGTACATTTCCCAAGAGAATTACTGACTGACAGAAGTGTCAATTTCATGTCAGACCTGCTGGCTTGTCTGTGGGAGAGCTGTTGGGTGAAGCACCTAAAGAACACCCCCTACCACCTCTAGACTAATGGTCTTGTGGAGAGGTTAAACTCTACACTAAATATCATGCTATGGGCATTTGCAGACCAGTTTAAGAAAGTGTGGGACAGATATTTACCCAAGCTGCTGTTTGCATACAGAGAGGTACCCCCAGGAATCCACAGGTTGTTCACCCTTTGAGTTGCTGTATGGGCATAGGGTGAGTGGACCTTTACATTTTGATTCATGATGAGTAGGAGGGTGAGTGTGAATCCCACAAGGAGTCTGTTGTGGTATATTTCCTAAACCTCAGGACAAGGCTTAGAGAAGCTCATGGGCTTGGCCCAGAAGAACCTGACAGGAGCCCAACAGCAAAAAAAGATTTGGTATGACAGGAACGCTCAAGCCCAAGATTATGCTGTGGGACAGCAGGTTATGGTGCTCATTCCTGTCATTCAGTAAGGTGCAGGCAGCTTGGGAGGGACCCTTCGAAGTGGTAAGGAAAGTCAGTGATGTTAACTATATGGGAGAACTGCTAGTCGGGAGATGGGGGCACAAACTGTCCCATGTTAACACGATGAAGCCTTACCATGATAAGGAGATCCTGGTGCTAAGTATTTGCAGTGAGTGGCAGTAGGAGTCTGATTGGGGATCTTTGGCTACATTGAGCTAGCCAGCAGAATGGCAAGTTATTACAGTGAAGTCTAGGGCTGCAGGCATAAGACATGACAGTAAAGCACTGTAGTGGGGTCAGCAAAGCCAATGCAGATGGGTTCTCAAGACATGGTATTGGTTAATGTATTCCAAGACACGCTCATTTCTCTCAAGCCATGCTTCTCCAGGGCCATTAGACAAACTAGCTTGAGTTTTCAAAGGGAGAGAGATGTGATAAAGTGAGTTAGTGCCAGCTATACCAGGAGGAGTAGTGCAGTGGATGTGTAACATATGCCAGCATAGCTAGCTGGAGTTTTGCAAAGAATTGTATATCATTTGTATATTAAACTGATTTGTACAGGTACTTGTATCGAAAATGTATTTGTAACGCTGCTTGTGTTGAAAAATGTACCAACAGTGGGTCCTGCTGGACAGAAATGAAATACACCTATATGTCAAACTGTATTGTAACTGTTGAAATGAATAAATTGTAGCACAGGATACTGGAAGACAAGAGGTTAATCTCAGTCCAGCTATCTTTGAAAAATAGTCTGAAATTAAATTACCTGGTTTAGGCCATAAAGATTTTTCTTACAGTTCTGATTACAGCCAGAGACAAAATGTCTGTGAAAACTAGAACTAGGAATCCTACTGTATTGTCCTTAAGGGTGAACTAATTGCCACCCTGGAGGGGTCAGAAGTTTTTGAAATGGTTTTATAGCTTCCAGATGCTATTACACATCTTAGCAAAGATCTATGTGTGTGTTTTATAACATATATGTGCTAGATTCTGGTTCAGTTTCTAGTAAAGGGGATAGTGTGGTAATCAGAAGTCAGATGACTAGATGTGTGCAATGTCATTCTGTAAATCAGCACTGAAATGATGTTTTATTTATTTATTTATTTATTCATTTAGTTGACATTTTATTTGACATTTGTTAACTGGGTTAGTCCAACTGAGCCAGTGGCCCATTTTCAGGGGAGACTCAAGGAAAAAAAGCTCCAGATAATATTACAAACATTTTTGAGTATAAAAACATGAACAAAAGGTCAAATACTCCAGATAATAATACAACAAATTTAAAGTATAGAAACATGAACAAAAGATCAAATGTTACACAAAGACATGAGAAATACCTTCTGGAAACTAGGAATAGTATATACAAAGGATGGGACAATGGAATGACATAGAATATTAAAGGTATTTAATGGTATTTGGCAGGGGACTGATGGGTTAACAAAGTAGTTGAGATTATGAATACTAACTGTATGAGGTAAGACATAGAGAAAAGTAGGAAAAAAGAAGTGATAGATGAAAAAAAGTTGTAACAGATGTGTAACTGGCATTAGTTAACATATGGGGGTTTTACATGGACAGGATCAGATAGTTAATAGGCATTGTTTAATTTTATGTTTAAGCAGGTACCTTTGGGAGATTTCTTAAATTGAGGGGAAGTGTGTTCCCAGGCATTAGCTACTGAGTATTTGTAAAGGGACTTACCAATATTTTAGTTGGGTTTGTAGATGTCAAGGAGGAGTTTGTTGGAAATATGTAGTAGGCAGCGGGGGCAGTAATAGGATATTAGATTAGAGACAGAGGGACACAAAGATGGATAATTTAAAAAAGAGTGGGTAATATGTAATTGTTGAAGGAGTAGTAGGTTGGGGAATTCTGGCCAGTGTAGTGCCTTAAAGCAAGACAGTGATGGGATGTGAAGGGTAGATTAGTGACAAATCTGGTAATTTTATTGTATGTTTGTTCAAGTTTGGATAGTATTGTAGATTGAATGTTAGTGAAGATAGGGGCTGCATACAGTAGGCAGGGTAACAAAAGAGACTGAGCTAGGAAGAGATTAGAGGAAGGAGTCCAAAATTTCAGATTGAGATAGAGAAGGCCCAGTTTGTGATTTTTTTTAATACACTGTTGAATGTGTATATCATATTTCAGTTCATCATCAATAATGACACCAAGTAGTTTGTGTGGGGTTTGGGCATAATGATGGTATTGTTTAATGAGGTGATGGAAAAGGAAGATTTGAGCTGTGCCACTGATTTGTGGTGAAGAGAAGAAGTTGAGTTTTTTGGGGGTTAAGCACAAGTTGATTATCAGAGTGCCATGTTTCAGCAGAAGAAAAGGTGTTTTGTGTAAGAGCTAAGAGATCAGGGATATTAGGGGCAGTGGAGATTAGTGTAGAGTCATCCACATATTGTAAGAGTGTAGAGCGGTGACAGACAGACTGAAAATTGTTAGTAAAAATATTGAACAAAAGGAGGCCTAAGATAGATCCTTGTGGAACACCAGTGTTGACTGTAAGGAAGGAAGCAAAAACAATTTACCAGCGAATGGATTGTTGCCTATTGGAAAGGTAACTTGAGAACCAGTTAATAGAGGAACTAGAGATAGAGGTTTTAGAGTTTATGTAGTCACAAAGAGGCAGGCTAGCAAGTACAGTGGATGCACAGACCAGACAAACTGTAACAAGACAAAAAGGAAGCCAGCACCTTGGGAGAGTGAAGCTTTATTAAGAAAACCAGACCGGTTTCAGCTTTTATCTTTCATCAGTGGTACATAACATGAAGCAGTATAACAACTGCAATATATACTCAGTGTCATTAAAGACAAATGACATCATTTCCTGTCTAAGGAATATCTGGTCTGATACTAAATAATGAAAATGAAAATAATTAATATAAAAGACCATACAAACAACAATAAATTCTATTCATATTTACTATTTTTATTTTTTCTTTCTTCTTGGGACAAACCAAAAAATTGTTGATAGATTCATAAATAGTATCAAGACCCATGAAGAGAAAGGAAAACCCTATAGTTTATCATTTAATCCAGGTGGGAATAAACCCCCTAATTTGACAATACATTTCCTTTCCCCCATGTTTAATATACCATGCCACCCTGTTTTGAAAGATCTGTTGCCCAATATTTTGTCTATGACTGTAAAAGTAAATTTAGTCGAGTGATGAACCAGTGAATGTCTATATAGAGCTTTGGTGACCCTTGCATTCCTAATGTCTCCTAAATGTTCTGACATTCAACATCTGAATTGTCTAGAAGTTTGCCCCACATAAAAGGCTTGACAAGTGCAGGTGGCCAAATATATAACCCAATCTGTTCCGCAATTGGCATACAAATTAATGTTATACAGCTGCCCAGTATTTTTACTAGTGAAGAATTTGGTTTTGAAGACATATTTGCAGAAGGTGCAGTGTTCACAAGGATAAGAACCAACCAGTCTCTCCCCTGTTAATGTAGTTTGATGATAAATAATATCCTGATGCGATGCATAATTTTCTTGTAATGAGAGAAATGGGACCCTAAGGTTTTACCCTGCCTGGAGGAAATTGAGCATTTGTACCCCAAAAGGTCACCCAATTGTTCATTGGCCTTCAAAATATTCCAATGTTTGTCAATAACATCAGTAAGAAAGGCTGTGTTTCTGCCAAATGTAGTGACCATTCTCAAGGTATCCTTATTCTCCTTCCTGGGTGTATGTTTGTATTGCAATAAAGTACCCCTGGATTGGTTGTTGGTCCATTGCATGGCCGAGTTCACATTCTGTGTACCATATCCCCTAGCTAGAAATCTGTTGGCTAAATCCTGATGGGATTGTGTCAAATCCTCCTGTGAATAACAGATTCTCTTCAAATGCAAAAACTGAGATTTCGGAATATTATTAATGGTGTGTTTGGGATGGAGACTGAAGGCGTGTAACAGGCTGTTATATTGTGGATATTTTCGATAAACAGTAGTCCGTAAGGTATTATCTGGTTGATGTAAATTAACATCCAAAAAGTGAATCTCATTTTTATGAAAACTCATTGTAAACTCAGACCCCCATTTATTTCCATTGAGATATTCAATGAATTTCTCCAAATAATCACTGCCTCCTTTCCATACAAACCAACAGTCATCCAAAAAACGTCTCCATATGTCAATCTCTTGCAAATACAGGTTATGTAGCTCATTATATATAATGTGTTCCTCAACATATCCCATATATTAAATCAACATATATTAAGGCAAAAGATGCCCCCATTGCTCTACCTTGTATTTGCCAGTAACACTCATGTTTAAAATAGAAGACGTTGTTGGTAAGGACATGCTCGGCCATGCAAATGATCAATGTGTTAAAACCTGGACTGTAGATATTGGTCTTATTTAGCCAAACTTCTAATGCTGTTAATCCTGCCAAGTGTGGAATGCTGGTGTAGAGTGATTTAACATCCAGGGTGCACATCAACCAGTGGGGTTCTAATTCAGACTTAGATGCAGTTTGTAGAAATTCAGTTGTGTCCTTTAACCTGGCTCTAACATGTAACAATAGCGGTTGCAAATATTCCATCAAAAATGCTGATAATGGCTCAGTAAGGGAGCCTATGCCCAAAACAATAGGTCTACCTAGTGACGTACTCAAAGATTTGTGAATTTTGGGCAATAGATAAAGATATCGTTTGCCCAGATCTTTTACCACTAATTGTTGTCTAGTTTTATTACTGATAATTCCCTGATCCACCGCTTCCTGCAAAAAGTTGTCAATCTCTTTTTTGAAAATTAGAGTGGGGTCAGTGGGCATGTTCTTGTAATGCTGAGGGTTAGACAATTGTCTACTTCCTTCAGCCCAGTAATAACTGGAGTCCATGACTACCACGGTCCCACCCTTATCTGCTGGTAGGTTGGAAATATCAGTATTGGCCCTAAGATCTGTAAGAGCTTTTTGTTCTGCCATTGTTAGATTATGTCTAATAATCTGTGAAGAACTTAAATGGTAATGCAAATCTTTGATAACTGCCTGTTGGAAAATGGCCACATGTTTGTCCATGGGTGAACTAAAACTGGATTTGGAGAATCTAAATTCAGTTGATCTCTGAGAATGGTCCTGTTGGCCGAAATACAATTTCAGATTAAGCATTCTGCAAAATGACAGTATATCAGAGACAAAAATGCTTTCATCCACAAAAATATCTGGGATAAAACCAAGACCTTTATTCAGCAGTGATTCCTCTTCAGATGAAAAAACATATTTGGAAATATTGTGCACAGTTGAACATTCTACATTTATTTCACTATTGATTGGAAAAGATCCTCTATGGTTTTTACCCCTGTGCTTATGTCCCCCCTGTGCCTCTTACCCCTAAAGGGTATTCTGAACTCTGACCCCTCTTGGAATCAGGGGAATCACTAATATATGTGGATTCAGTGTCAGTAGTGGAGGATTCCTCCCCAAAGTTGTGGTGTGTGTTCTGCCTTTTTTCAATATGGATCTGAGTCTTTTTTTTTTTTTGCGTATCTGAGTAGTGTTTTTTGTTCCATCAGCAAACCTGACACTTCTATGTGACTCAAACAGCCTACCCCTCTCATAATCTTCCATATCTCTGGAAAATGTATGTAACTTTTTGTCTTTCAAATGATTTTCAAAGGTAGTCACTTCCTTTGAGAGTCTGCTAAGATTATCCTTAAAATGTGTTTGTTCTTCATGTTTTTTCAACTTTTCACATATTTTTTGTACATTGCATATGTTGACCTCAATTGTTCTTTCATAATAAGATGCTAAAATGTTAACAAAGGACATGGACGCCTGTTGCTGTGCCATGTTCCAATCCCTTAATAATATGTCATCAGGCTTACTATCTAATGGCTGTAATTTAGTCCTTAAACCCCTCTGGGTAATGTTTTGATTTTGATATGCTTTGAAAAGCTTTTAGGTGCCAAATGTTAGTATGTAAAGTTTTGACCTTCTTGCCAAGCTGTGTGAAGAGCAAATTACAACCATCAACTGGATCAATCTGGCTGTTCTCCTTTGTGCCCTCATCCATAGGTTTAATTCCAAATACATGAATGTCATCCTTATCTGCACAAAGGCCCTGAAGTAGTTTGTTAAGCTCCACGACCATAAGTTTCTAATTTGCTTCAATCACCCTGAAGTCACTGATAGTCAACTGTGATGTAATACCACCAAAATGGAGCCTATAGGGCATCTCGTAAACGTTTAGAGTTTAGTTAGCAGCTTAGAGTGAAAAACAGTGTCAACGGCCTTAGAGAAATCAAGGAATAAACAGGAGACTAACAAGTTGTTGTCCAGGGCTTCTGTTACTGTTTGGGTAAAGGAAAGAAGTATGGTGGAAGTGCTGTGGTGGGGTCTAAAGCCATGTTGGGTTGGGTTTAGTAGGTTATTATCAAGATGAATCACTGGGAGTGAATACATTTTTCCAGAATTTTAGAGATGGGGGACAGTATAGCAATGTGCCTATAGTATGAAGGGTCAGTAGAGTTTATGCCTTTGTGAAGAGGGATTGTATAGAAAGATTTCCAAATATCTGGGGCACATGATTCTGTTATGGACCAAACTGATAAGTATTGAGAAAGAGTAGGCAATGGATTCAGCAGTTATTTTAAGAAAGAAGGAAGGCAGTTTATCAGCAGAGGGGGAACAGGGTTTAAGTTTGAGAAGAAGAGATTTGATGAAGGAGATAGGAACAGGTTTGAAGGAGAGGGTATTGAAAGGGCTCTTTTGAGAGATGAAGGAGGGGAGGGGGAAGTATTACCATTTTGGGTAAATTTTTGGATTGTTTCTATGAAGTAGTTGTTAAGGAGGGTGGCAGTTTTAGTAACTTTGTGATGTAGGAAGGGGTTGGGAGTAGAAGGATTGCCAGGATAGAGAAGCTGGTTAATGGAAGACCAGATCTTTGGCGGGTTTTATGTGAGGTATTTTGGTTTGAAGTGAAGAAATTTTTCTTACCATTGTTGACTAACTTTTTGGACAAATTCTTAAGCTCTTTGTATCTTAGAAGTAGAATAAGGGTCTATGTTATAACATCAAAGTTACGGAACATGGAATACAATATGGCTGACACCATATTGTCAAAGTTCCCTAACTTCAAAAATGAAAAAAAAATAAAAACTTAACATTTTTACCCTAATGGTTTTAAGCAGGGGGTAGGCCCCCCTGCACCCCCATACCCCTTGCTACTTAAATATACCAAACTCCAAGACCACACTGCATTGCAGAAATGGAAATCTCTCCATACAGAGATTTCCATTTACACGCTCGAGATTCTGAACGTTCAATATTCTCATGTCGACAATGTCAGATTCGACATTGTCAGCTTTTGAGAATATAATATAGACCCCAGAATAAGGGACTAATTTTAACCCAGAATTTCCAGACACTGTCACATTGATGCATTATGGAGATGGTATGTTTTGTGAGCCAGGAGGCGGAGTTGGATTTAATTTTGATTTTTCTAATGGGTACCAAGGAGGTGAGTATGCCTAGGAATATCTTATTGAAAGATGCTATGGCTTCATTTAGAGGAAGGTGTTGAAGGAAGGACCATTTTACTTTAGACAATAAGGAGTTAAAAATGGCCAGATTGAAATGAGTGAGTTTCTGACAATCTCTATAGAGGTGGTCTTTGGGAGCATGTTTGGATAATATTTGGATAAAGGTAGGGAAGTGGTCACTAAGAGAGTTAGTAAGTGTGCAAGGGTATGATAGAATTTGGTATCAGACATAAGAATTCAGTCAAGGATAGGTCCGGGGGTCGTGTTTTTGTTTAGTCCAACTGAGCCAGTGGCCCATTTTCAGGGGAGACTCAAGGAAAAAAAGCTCCAGATAATATTACAAACATTTTTGAGTATAAAAACATGAACAAAAGGTCAAATACTCCAGATAATAATACAACAAATTTAAAGTATAGAAACATGAACAAAAGATCAAATGTTACACAAAGACATGAGAAATACCTTCTGGAAACTAGGAATAGTATATACAAAGGATGGGACAATGGAATGACATAGAATATTAAAGGTATTTAATGGTATTTGGCAGGGGACTGATGGGTTAACAAAGTAGTTGAGATTATGAATACTAACTGTATGAGGTAAGACATAGAGAAAAGTAGGAAAAAAGAAGTGATAGATGAAAAAAAGTTGTAACAGATGTGTAACTGGCATTAGTTAACATATGGGGGTTTTACATGGACAGGATCAGATAGTTAATAGGCATTGTTTAATTTTATGTTTAAGCAGGTACCTTTGGGAGATTTCTTAAATTGAGGGGAAGTGTGTTCCCAGGCATTAGCTACTGAGTATTTGTAAAGGGACTTACCAATATTTTAGTTGGGTTTGTAGATGTCAAGGAGGAGTTTGTTGGAAATATGTAGTAGGCAGCGGGGGCAGTAATAGGATATTAGATTAGAGACAGAGGGACACAAAGATGGATAATTTAAAAAAGAGTGGGTAATATGTAATTGTTGAAGGAGTAGTAGGTTGGGGAATTCTGGCCAGTGTAGTGCCTTAAAGCAAGACAGTGATGGGATGTGAAGGGTAGATTAGTGACAAATCTGGTAATTTTATTGTATGTTTGTTCAAGTTTGGATAGTATTGTAGATTGAATGTTAGTGAAGATAGGGGCTGCATACAGTAGGCAGGGTAACAAAAGAGACTGAGCTAGGAAGAGATTAGAGGAAGGAGTCCAAAATTTCAGATTGAGATAGAGAAGGCCCAGTTTGTGATTTTTTTTAATACACTGTTGAATGTGTATATCATATTTCAGTTCATCATCAATAATGACACCAAGTAGTTTGTGTGGGGTTTGGGCATAATGATGGTATTGTTTAATGAGGTGATGGAAAAGGAAGATTTGAGCTGTGCCACTGATTTGTGGTGAAGAGAAGAAGTTGAGTTTTTTGGGGGTTAAGCACAAGTTGATTATCAGAGTGCCATGTTTCAGCAGAAGAAAAGGTGTTTTGTGTAAGAGCTAAGAGATCAGGGATATTAGGGGCAGTGGAGATTAGTGTAGAGTCATCCACATATTGTAAGAGTGTAGAGCGGTGACAGACAGACTGAAAATTGTTAGTAAAAATATTGAACAAAAGGAGGCCTAAGATAGATCCTTGTGGAACACCAGTGTTGACTGTAAGGAAGGAAGCAAAAACAATTTACCAGCGAATGGATTGTTGCCTATTGGAAAGGTAACTTGAGAACCAGTTAATAGAGGAACTAGAGAGATAGAGGTTTTAGAGTTTATGTAGTCACAAAGAGGCAGGCTAGCAAGTACAGTGGATGCACAGACCAGACAAACTGTAACAAGACAAAAAGGAAGCCAGCACCTTGGGAGAGTGAAGCTTTATTAAGAAAACCAGACCGGTTTCAGCTTTTATCTTTCATCAGTGGTACATAACATGAAGCAGTATAACAACTGCAATATATACTCAGTGTCATTAAAGACAAATGACATCATTTCCTGTCTAAGGAATATCTGGTCTGATACTAAATAATGAAAATGAAAAATAATTAATATAAAAAGACCATACAAACAACAATAAATTCTATTCATATTTACTATTTTTATTTTTTTCTTTCTTCTTGGGACAAACCAAAAAAAATTGTTGATAGATTCATAAATAGTATCAAGACCCATGAAGAGAAAGGAAAACCCTATAGTTTATCATTTAATCCAGGTGGGAATAAACCCCCTAATTTGACAATACATTTCCTTTCCCCCATGTTTAATATACCATGCCACCCTGTTTTGAAAGATCTGTTGCCCAATATTTTGTCTATGACTGTAAAAGTAAATTTAGTCGAGTGATGAACCAGTGAATGTCTATATAGAGCTTTGGTGACCCTTGCATTCCTAATGTCTCCTAAATGTTCTGACATTCAACATCTGAATTGTCTAGAAGTTTGCCCCACATAAAAGGCTTGACAAGTGCAGGTGGCCAAATATATAACCCAATCTGTTCCGCAATTGGCATACAAATTAATGTTATACAGCTGCCCAGTATTTTTACTAGTGAAGAATTTGGTTTTGAAGACATATTTGCAGAAGGTGCAGTGTTCACAAGGATAAGAACCAACCAGTCTCTCCCCTGTTAATGTAGTTTGATGATAAATAATATCCTGATGCGATGCATAATTTTCTTGTAATGAGAGAAATGGGACCCTAAGGTTTTACCCTGCCTGGAGGAAATTGAGCATTTGTACCCCAAAAGGTCACCCAATTGTTCATTGGCCTTCAAAATATTCCAATGTTTGTCAATAACATCAGTAAGAAAGGCTGTGTTTCTGCCAAATGTAGTGACCATTCTCAAGGTATCCTTATTCTCCTTCCTGGGTGTATGTTTGTATTGCAATAAAGTACCCCTGGATTGGTTGTTGGTCCATTGCATGGCCGAGTTCACATTCTGTGTACCATATCCCCTAGCTAGAAATCTGTTGGCTAAATCCTGATGGGATTGTGTCAAATCCTCCTGTGAATAACAGATTCTCTTCAAATGCAAAAACTGAGATTTCGGAATATTATTAATGGTGTGTTTGGGATGGAGACTGAAGGCGTGTAACAGGCTGTTATATTGTGGATATTTTCGATAAACAGTAGTCCGTAAGGTATTATCTGGTTGATGTAAATTAACATCCAAAAAGTGAATCTCATTTTTATGAAAACTCATTGTAAACTCAGACCCCCATTTATTTCCATTGAGATATTCAATGAATTTCTCCAAATAATCACTGCCTCCTTTCCATACAAACCAACAGTCATCCAAAAAACGTCTCCATATGTCAATCTCTTGCAAATACAGGTTATGTAGCTCATTATATATAATGTGTTCCTCAACATATCCCATATATTAAATCAACATATATTAAGGCAAAAGATGCCCCCATTGCTCTACCTTGTATTTGCCAGTAACACTCATGTTTAAAATAGAAGGCGTTGTTGGTAAGGACATGCTCGGCCATGCAAATGATCAATGTGTTAAAACCTGGACTGTAGATATTGGTCTTATTTAGCCAAACTTCTAATGCTGTTAATCCTGCCAAGTGTGGAATGCTGGTGTAGAGTGATTTAACATCCAGGGTGCACATCAACCAGTGGGGTTCTAATTCAGACTTAGATGCAGTTTGTAGAAATTCAGTTGTGTCCTTTAACCTGGCTCTAACATGTAACAATAGCGGTTGCAAATATTCCATCAAAAATGCTGATAATGGCTCAGTAAGGGAGCCTATGCCCAAAACAATAGGTCTACCTAGTGACGTACTCAAAGATTTGTGAATTTTGGGCAATAGATAAAGATATCGTTTGCCCAGATCTTTTACCACTAATTGTTGTCTAGTTTTATTACTGATAATTCCCTGATCCACCGCTTCCTGCAAAAAGTTGTCAATCTCTTTTTTGAAAATTAGAGTGGGGTCAGTGGGCATGTTCTTGTAATGCTGAGGGTTAGACAATTGTCTACTTCCTTCAGCCCAGTAATAACTGGAGTCCATGACTACCACGGTCCCACCCTTATCTGCTGGTAGGTTGGAAATATCAGTATTGGCCCTAAGATCTGTAAGAGCTTTTTGTTCTGCCATTGTTAGATTATGTCTAATAATCTGTGAAGAACTTAAATGGTAATGCAAATCTTTGATAACTGCCTGTTGGAAAATGGCCACATGTTTGTCCATGGGTGAACTAAAACTGGATTTGGAGAATCTAAATTCAGTTGATCTCTGAGAATGGTCCTGTTGGCCGAAATACAATTTCAGATTAAGCATTCTGCAAAATGACAGTATATCAGAGACAAAAATGCTTTCATCCACAAAAATATCTGGGATAAAACCAAGACCTTTATTCAGCAGTGATTCCTCTTCAGATGAAAAAACATATTTGGAAATATTGTGCACAGTTGAACATTCTACATTTATTTCACTATTGATTGGAAAAGATCCTCTATGGTTTTTACCCCTGTGCTTATGTCCCCCCTGTGCCTCTTACCCCTAAAGGGTATTCTGAACTCTGACCCCTCTTGGAATCAGGGGAATCACTAATATATGTGGATTCAGTGTCAGTAGTGGAGGATTCCTCCCCAAAGTTGTGGTGTGTGTTCTGCCTTTTTTCAATATGGATCTGAGTCTTTTTTTTTTTTGCGTATCTGAGTAGTGTTTTTTGTTCCATCAGCAAACCTGACACTTCTATGTGACTCAAACAGCCTACCCCTCTCATAATCTTCCATATCTCTGGAAAATGTATGTAACTTTTTGTCTTTCAAATGATTTTCAAAGGTAGTCACTTCCTTTGAGAGTCTGCTAAGATTATCCTTAAAATGTGTTTGTTCTTCATGTTTTTTCAACTTTTCACATATTTTTTGTACATTGCATATGTTGACCTCAATTGTTCTTTCATAATAAGATGCTAAAATGTTAACAAAGGACATGGACGCCTGTTGCTGTGCCATGTTCCAATCCCTTAATAATATGTCATCAGGCTTACTATCTAATGGCTGTAATTTAGTCCTTAAACCCCTCTGGGTAATGTTTTGATTTTGATATGCTTTGAAAAGCTTTAGGTGCCAAATGTTAGTATGTAAAGTTTTGACCTTCTTGCCAAGCTGTGTGAAGAGCAAATTACAACCATCAACTGGATCAATCTGGCTGTTCTCCTTTGTGCCCTCATCCATAGGTTTAATTCCAAATACATGAATGTCATCCTTATCTGCACAAAGGCCCTGAAGTAGTTTGTTAAGCTCCACGACCATAAGTTTCTAATTTGCTTCAATCACCCTGAAGTCACTGATAGTCAACTGTGATGTAATACCACCAAAATGGAGCCTATAGGGCATCTCGTGTAAACGTTTAGAGTTTAGTTAGCAGCTTAGAGTGAAAAACAGTGTCAACGGCCTTAGAGAAATCAAGGAATAAACAGGAGACTAACAAGTTGTTGTCCAGGGCTTCTGTTACTGTTTGGGTAAAGGAAAGAAGTATGGTGGAAGTGCTGTGGTGGGGTCTAAAGCCATGTTGGGTTGGGTTTAGTAGGTTATTATCAAGATGAATCACTGGGAGTGAATACATTTTTCCAGAATTTTAGAGATGGGGGACAGTATAGCAATGTGCCTATAGTATGAAGGGTCAGTAGAGTTTATGCCTTTGTGAAGAGGGATTGTATAGAAAGATTTCCAAATATCTGGGGCACATGATTCTGTTATGGACCAAACTGATAAGTATTGAGAAAGAGTAGGCAATGGATTCAGCAGTTATTTTAAGAAAGAAGGAAGGCAGTTTATCAGCAGAGGGGGAACAGGGTTTAAGTTTGAGAAGAAGAGATTTGATGAAGGAGATAGGAACAGGTTTGAAGGAGAGGGTATTGAAAGGGCTCTTTTGAGAGATGAAGGAGGGGAGGGGGAAGTATTACCATTTTGGGTAAATTTTTGGATTGTTTCTATGAAGTAGTTGTTAAGGAGGGTGGCAGTTTTAGTAACTTTGTGATGTAGGAAGGGGTTGGGAGTAGAAGGATTGCCAGGATAGAGAAGCTGGTTAATGGAAGACCAGATCTTTGGCGGGTTTTATGTGAGGTATTTTGGTTTGAAGTGAAGAAATTTTTCTTACCATTGTTGACTAACTTTTTGGACAAATTCTTAAGCTCTTTGTATCTTAGAAGTAGAATAAGGGTCTATGTTATAACATCAAAGTTACGGAACATGGAATACAATATGGCTGACACCATATTGTCAAAGTTCCCTAACTTCAAAAATGAAAAAATAAAAACTTAACATTTTACCCTAATGGTTTTAAGCAGGGGTAGGCCCCTGCACCCCCATACCCTTGCTACTTAAATATACCAAACTCCAAGACCACACTGCATTGCAGAAATGGAAATCTCTCCATACAGAGATTTCCATTTACACGCCGAGATTCTGAGCGTTCAATATTCTCATGTCGACAATGTCAGATTCGACATTGTCAGCTTTTGAGAATATAATATAGACCCCAGAATAAGGGACTAATTTTAACCCAGAATTTCCAGACACTGTCACATTGATGCATTATGGAGATGGTATGTTTTGTGAGCCAGGAGGCGGAGTTGGATTTAATTTTGATTTTTCTAATGGGTACCAAGGAGGTGAGTATGCCTAGGAATATCTTATTGAAAGATGCTATGGCTTCATTTAGAGGAAGGTGTTGAAGGAAGGACCATTTTACTTTAGACAATAAGGAGTTAAAAATGGCCAGATTGAAATGAGTGAGTTTCTGACAATCTCTATAGAGGTGGTCTTTGGGAGCATGTTTGGATAATATTTGGATAAAGGTAGGGAAGTGGTCACTAAGAGAGTTAGTAAGTGTGCAAGGGTATGATAGAATTTGGTATCAGACATAAGAATTCAGTCAAGGATAGGTCCGGGGGTCGTGTTTTTGTTATTGTGAGTAGGAGAGCATATGAGTTGATGGAAACCATGAAGGCTGAGGCTAGTACTAGGGAATGTAGTTGAGAATTTAGTCCAATCTGTGTTAACATCACCAAGAATGATGGTTTCATACGGAATATTTTGAGCAAGCCAGGAGAGAATATTCTCAAAGATAGGAATATTATTCCCAGGAGGTATGTAGATAGAGGTGATAGCAATTTTTTTATGTAGGTATTTAAGTGACAGTTTATGATGTGGATTCAGCTGGCTCAAAGCTAGGTATAGAAAGAGGGAGTGGAGAGAGATTAAGGAGTTCAGAGTAGAGGATGGCAACACCTCCACCCCTCCTCTTGGTTCTATCTAAAATGTTGTAACAGGGAGGTAATATTTCAACCATGTTTCAGGTTGAGCTAAGATATGGGGGAAGAGTTGAAGAGTTAGCTATCAAGGAATGCAGTTCTGCAATTTTATTTACTAGGCAAAGAGAAGGTTTGTAATAATCTGGGAGATGGAAGGAGGGTTTAGGGGGGAGGGGAAGAGCAGTATTAGAGGTGTTTTGAGGCTAGTAGGAAAAGGTGGTCCTGGGTTAGGGAGGATATCCCCATCTTGTAGAAGTGTATTTATGAAAGTAATGACATATTTCATGATATTTGAAGTACAGGTACATTTTGATTTTAGTGTTGAGGTAAGAGATGTCTTAGGAAATGTGTAAACCTTAAAATGATCAGAAGGTGTGCTGTGAAAGAGGGATGGGGAGATAAGTTGTAGATGAAGGAGGGAGTTGGTGATGTGAGTGATGGGTGGAGTAAAAGATGGAGTTTGATAGTACAGTGGAATGTGGTATGAAGTTGATATTGAGAGTAAGAGCAGGATTGAGGCAGTAAGAATAGACTGTAACATGATAGGAGATAGGAGGTGTGTCAAAGAAGGAGGGAAAGTGGTTAAAGAAGGTAATTGGCTCATGTAAAGGAACCTGGGATAAAGGAGACTTTTAATGTGAGATTAGTCAGATAGAGTCAGATGAGAGATAGGAGGTGTATTAAGGAGGGAAAGAAGTATTTAAAGTAGGTGTTAATTGGTTCAAGTAAGGGAGACTGGGGATAAGGTAGACTATTAATGTGTGATTAGTCAGAAATGAAAGAAAGGTTAGGCAGCTGGATGAAAGGGGAGGGGAAAGTAAGTTGTGGGCCAAGGAGGGAGGAGAGTGAGGTAGGAGTGGAGACAGTGGAAGACAGAATGATTACTGAAAGAGGATAATTGGTTGATTGCTCGGAAAAGGTAATTGGTTAAGGTGATAGAAGGTGTGGCTAGGAGAGTATAAATGTAATGAAGTTGGGAGTTTGTGGGATTTGGGGTAGAGTAGGGGAGCAGAGTGAGCCCAAGCTTAGTGAGGGCAAAAGGAGCAGATTGACCCAGATTGACCCAGTTGGAATAAGTGTGTGGGATGAGAAAAAAACTATCAGTTGGGCAGGTAAGTAGCACTCTTCCCAAAAGCTCTAGAAAGTTCAGTTTGCAGTCATAAAGGGCTGGTGCTTTTTGTTTGTTTAGGAGGGCAGTATACTTTATAATGGGGCTGAATTTGAATTAAACTCTGCACATTAGTTAATTACAGGAGCACCTGAGAATCAGTTTATGGAATAACAGCTATGGCTAGTAATAATCTAATCTATGCTGCCATCTGGTGGCCAGAGGGAGGAAGTAGAACAGGAAATAGAAAACTTGGAAGGGGGAAACAGACTGTCTCTGGGCAGTCCATGTGAGTGTGCAAGCCACAAAATCCACTAATACAGTATGACAACTTTGACTTAGTAGGTAATCACCTAAAACTTAATAAAGATGAGTGCTCTTCCCAGTCAGCATAGTAAAAGGGCATCCCAGGTAGTTTGTTTGCTTTGTAAGGCTCAATCCAGGAAAGAGACAGCAGTTCAGGCTGACAGGCAGGGACAAAGAACCAGTGACGAGCCAACTACATGTTGAGCTGAAAGAAAGAAAAACAGTTAAGTAAGTGTATTAAATCCGATACAGAAATGTCAAGGCTGCTGAGGGAGACAGAAAGGAGGTTACTGCAGGTCAGAGAAGTCTTGTTGGATTTGTGCTAAGTTTGGGAGAAAAGGAGGGTTATGAGATGAGGATGCAGAGTGAAAGAGAAGACACAAATTCCATGCAGAGCTGGAGTGGTTGTGTCGTACAATAGGCATATTACAGGCAAGAGGTCAGAAAAGGTGTGAAAGATATCAAAGCAGAAGTAGAGATGGGAATAGAGGAGGAAAGGCCAGCCAGAGGCATTCACAGCAGTCAAGGTGTAGACATGGAGAATAAAATACAACAAAACTATAGAAGGATACAATTTCACTAGCGTGTCCTCAAATAAATCATAAGTGTTTCAGTCAGAGTACAAAATAGCACTAGAAAGACCCAGTAACACTTAGTATAGGTGTTTTAATATCAGATGTGACAAAGTCTCAGAGCAGTCTGTGTTTGAAACTTGACAACGATGGATCACTTACCTTCTTCATCTTGCTTTACTTTAGTAAGTAACTAACCAGGGAATAGTAATTCTTTTGATCAGCGAGGAAAATATAGTGAGACTAGTTAAGTACTGTTTTTCTGTATCTGTGTGAATCTATCCATCTGTGTTATTTTTAATATTTCCTGTGTCTAAAACTCTGGTGTTTATTGTAAATAGATGTTTAGCATTTTCATGTTATTTTATTATTTATTATTAAATATATTAAACTTTTCATTATGGCTGGTCTTTTAGGGAATATTTTAACCTTTCAGAGCACTTAGAGGTATTTGGTGACACTGCAGCTGTTCCTGGAAGCCTTGCTGCATTAGTTAAACAGTACTATTTTTTATAAGTATTAATTCTACTCAGTGTAATTGGGTACCCCCGTAAGATCCTTAGAGTAGGTGGCTTTGGAGTGTTCTGGTGGCAGTATCTATCTTGTAGTTTGAGCAGAGGGGCATAGCTGCTAAATCTGTGCCAGCCTTTCTCACTGAATCATCATCTTTAAAAAATGCTAAGTGCAAGGGAGGTTAAAGGGAGTGGCAGCCCCGCTTACAAATGGAATTCCATACCTTTACAATATCGGTTTTATGTGTGTGTGTGTGTGTGTGTGTGTGTGTGTGTGTGTGTGTGTGTGTGTGTGTGTGTGTGTAAATCAAATCTCAAAGAGTGGGTGTGTCAGCTACTTGGATCAGGGACACAGAGCACTGATTTCACAGAGAAGGTGGCAGAGGACATGATTTGAAACACTCAACTGACGACTCAACTCTACAGCTTTGATCAGTGTGGGATCTTATTTTGGGCCTGGTGAGACAGAGACAAAACCCAGCCCCAGGATGGGAATGTGTTCGCTGAGTGCTCTTAAGGGAAATTGTGCTTGCTGCAGAGATCTGCATCTGGGAATATTGTTTGTATCTATTTTGTTCCAAGTGAACAACTCCTTTATCAGGGATTGTGGTGAGGATTGAGACACTTTGATTATTGGTCTAGAAGAGGGAGGCCACACAAACAATTCTCTCTGTATTTGTTCACAAAACCTGAGGTATCATTCCATATCAAATATCATCCATAGTCTTCTTTAAAACATTCTGATGCCATTAAAAAAATACCTGCTCTAAGAAGCACAAAGTAAAAGCTGCCTAATGGAGCAATTATATGATGGACAACCCTCTTGTAGTTTTATAGTCTTCAGATAAACTTTCATTTAACATCCTCACTCCTAGTCTTCCTGATAATTTTTCTTTATATTTATCTTCCTCTGCCTCTCTCCTTTGCTCCCCTAAATATTCAGTTACACCGGATTACCCTCACTTTGAATGCTAACTTCTTTGAATAGACTCTACATACCACATTGTAATGATTCGTTATATACTATATATATTTCAATGTGATGCCATTTCTGGTGATTTTGTGAGCACATTTGTTTTCCACATTTACCTACATACTTTATATTGTTTGTTGAATGCCAATATTCTCTCATGGTATTGATGCTGTGCATACTGTTTATATTTAAGTGTGATGTCATTTCTGCATGACATCACTAATACTTACCTAAATGCTTTATGTCATCTGTCACATGCCTGTATTTCTGGGCTGAGCCTAAAAAGTTCCCATTTGGATCAGAGCTCTACCCCTGTTAACAAATATAAATAATAATAAACAAATACAAAGATTGCTCTGTGAATGATTGCTTTGGTACATCAGGCATCATTGGAGATTTGCACTTGCATGATATTTTAATTTCAGTAAAGGTACTTCTAAAGGAGGTGTGATTACTCTGCTAGGTTTAAATTTTATTTTGTATCGAGAAACATACTATATTAGCATTATTCTGCATTTTGTATCTTTCTATCTACTTTGAGCTCAGGGGTGACTTAAAGCCTTTAGACACATCACGGCTATATGGATTCTAAGATACAATTGTCATACTGGATTACCAACAAAATGCCTTTTTTGATTCATGTTTGTTTCTTTTGAAGCACCTCTTTTTTGATGTCCTAATGCATGCATGAATTTTTTAATATTTTATCACAAAAAAGATTGTTATGTGAAGTACCATGACTCTGGGAAATGTTAAGGTATTCTCATTGTAGGTGTTGCAGTTAAGTATAACTGTTGCAGTACAGAAGGTAACGATTTGTACATGTGGAGAGAAATTGCACATAATTCATATGTCTGAATGCCACAGAAGATATGATGTTCTTATTTTGTAGATTAATGTAATAACTCCATTCCTTAGATGTGAAGTTAATAATTCAGTTTTGATTGGTGTAGGTTTAGGGAATAATTTGGTTTAAACAGTACGCTGTGAACTTCTTTTGAACTATGACAAGAATATGTCTTTGCTTTTCCTAAGACTATTTTGGGAGCCTAAATCCTTTTGAAAGTTCTACATGTAAGAGACTATACTCAAATATGTAAGTGATATAAAGGAAGTTTAAGAAAATGGAACTTTCTAGGAGTTCACAGGCTAATTCTCACAAGCTGTTCGGGTGTAACTAGCAAATGTCTCAGCCAGCTACCTCATAAATCTTCCAGCAAAATTGTAACAACAACCGTTAGATTATTGGTAAATGAGTCAGATGTGTTGCAAAAGCGCTCAATCAAAATTCCAACATTTCTGGTTCTAAGCTACCTATTCATGTCCAACAAGACAAACATGCAAATCAGGACTTCTAGAGAGACTTGCTTAATCCACCTGAGTTAGTTTCAGGGTCTGCAGTGGTGACATGAAAGGAAAGGGCAGAGAGAGCTTCTTCACTTCAAGAAACATTTAGCTGCAGAAATCCTTAAAATTGCAAGTTTTCATCAGGGAAATGCTACACAACACTGAAGTTAGCAGTGAAACAACTATTACTTCCATTCCCATTTATGCTGATGTTACACAGCATACCACAGCAACAACAACAACAAATTTCTTAACCCCTTTTATGAATCATATCTTGGTCTGACAGCTCTAGAAACCTAGCTAATTTCTTGAAAAAGGTGTCATTTCCCATAGTATGAAGGGTAAACATATCTACACCATCATAAACTTATTGCTGGGCAGTTATTTTGAAAACCACAAAGTTGTCTTATGCTTTGTTTCTTGGTTCAGTAATAGCAAAGTTATTACTATGGAGGAACTGGATAGGGCTCTTGCTTTGGTTAATGTACATTCTGTTACTGGTTTTGATACTTTATCTTATTCTGTTTTTATAAGAGGTTTACTGTTGCACAGAAAACTGCCCTTTTGAAACTATATGATGAATGGTTATTTTCAATGATTTATTGATAGTAATAAAATTTATATTAAAAAAAAAGGTAATAACAGGGACCTCACAACCTGGTAACCCTTAATCAGTGCCACACTGATTACAGATTGTTTTGTAAGATTCTACAGCTTCAACTCTGACCACTCATGGAAGAGTTCCTGGTACCAGGGTTTTATGGGGTTCCTGGGTGCCTCCTCCAGGAAAAACTAATATATATATCAAGGGCTTATTCTCAAACATATTAACTTTCTCCTTGTTTTTTGTTTGCCTTTTATCCTGTGAAATATTAAAAGCTTTCGATAATGTCTATCATGCACAGTTGTCAGCTGTTCTGCATAATTATGGATTTGGGCCCCAATTTTGTACTCTCATTAAATCCATTTATTATGGCACCCTGCAGGTTGCTGTTATCAATGAGTAGGAGGGGTTGATACTGCAAATGATCAATGGAGTTCACCAGGGCAGTTCTCCAAGTAGTTTTTCTGTTCACACTCATAATTCATGCAGTGTTCCTCAAAGTCAGGTGTGCTGCTTTGTTTATTTCATGCCATTATTGGTGAGATGTGTTATGGTTGGATGTAGATGAACAACCTCGCTATTTTTATTGATGACAGTGAGATTCACAATGCTATTTGTACTACATTGTGAAGGATATTATTGCTGGCAGGATGGCAAGCAAATTTTTATTAAACATGCTGGTCTGATTACTTTAGCGACCTTGACAGATATTACCTTTTCTTCACAAGGCATTAATGTTTTGGAAGATTCAGAAGACATTGTTACATTGGGACATAAATGTATCCATTTTACCAGCTGCACATAAACTCTGGTATTCTCAAATTATGGATTCCTATTTTTTAACTGACAGATACAGTGAGAGGGCCTCTCAACAAAGGTCTTGTCTCATAGGGTCATAGGAAGCTGCTAAGCTACTGGCCTTGAGGCCCTTACAAGCCTAATCAAGAATTTAGCCCATTTTCCAACAGGTCAGCACCCTATGCCACCATCCAGCAAGGATATATGTGGAATCTCAGTAGTGTATTCTCTCTTCCTCATCCAGTTATCCAGATTGTGCTTAATAGCAAGGTCCTAAGCATGCAATCAGTCGTGAGGGACTTGGGCACCCAGGTTGATATCAAACTGACTTTTGACTACCATATTGCCTCTGTTGTACAGAAAGATTTTTACATGGCCCACCTCATTAGTAAGGTTATGTCATCTAGGGACCAGGTGGTCCATCCAAACACCAAAACCTAACCCACCCACTGTGGCAATTGGAATTATCCAGTAATTATTTGCAGTATCTTAGCCATACACTTAATGTTTATTGGTTTATGACCACTTCATAAATTATATCTATTATTATTTTACTACAGTCATTATGGTGACTTTGCATCTATCCAAAAATTGCTTTTAGTTAATTAGCTGTGACAAAGAAGTTATTGTTTTTTATGACTGACTCCTGAACTTGGCCTTAGCTTTTTGCTTCCATAGGATCACTGAAGGTACTTAGGGTGTAGCTGGATTTACCTGGTCTTTGTTCTTTTAGTTTTTTTGCTTTCATGAACTACATCTCTGGAACCTCCTGGTAATGTCAGAGTCATTCATACTAATGGCTATAAGGGGTCCCTTAAAACTCATCATTTCCAACTTGTTTTGCATGTCTCATGAGTACTTAATCTTTTTTCTGTTTTTTTTTTTTTTACCTGCAGAACTTTAACATATTTTGATGGTTTTATTATGTTTCTAATGATTTGTGTTTTAAGCAAGTTAATGCATCTATAATTAGAATTTTGATCAGAAATTCTTCCTGCCTGTTCCGTGACATTTCACATTTTTTTCCACTGTTGCTGAATCCATCATCGTTTGAAGCTTCCCCAGTAATTCTACATATATAAACTGAAATCAGTTTGCCTAGATACACACACACACACACACACACACACACACGCACACGCACACACACGCACATGCACACATGCAAACACACACATGCACACACATAAACACACACATAGACACAGAAACACATTCACACACACACACGCACGCACATGCATACACACACGCACACATGCACACATGCACACACACACACACACACACACACACACACACACACACACACACACACACACACACACACACACACAGACATCATAATGCTGTTTCCAAACTGTGCCATCTCATTTGGTTATGATTTGTCTGTAAAGATGTTATCCTTTTTGACTTTAGTTGTTACTTTTAAGATGCTCGATAATTCTTCCCAGTCTTTTGAACATATGACAGTGGAATATTTGGATTAGCTGAGTGTATGATGTGAAAGTCATAAAGGCATTCCATCCTTAGGTATGATAAGATCAAAATGTCATAAAAAGACAGAGAAATGAAATAACATGACAGAGAGGTGACATATTTAACAGCGTTTATGACCTGTATCATTTGTTTATGAAAAGCTTCCTACATCAAGAAAGCAGAATAGTCAACTTACAGGCTGACGGAAAAAAAGGAATCTATAATGAATAATGTGTATAAAGGTGTAGCATATGAAAAAAATTAAGAATCCACAGCTCTGCTGATACAGTAAAAATAGTTGTAATAGCCATCATTGACACTCATTTCCCAAGCAAAATTTAGTATAGCCTGAAGTCCCGAGGCTTGGGCTTTTCAAAATAGACAGAGAAGATTTGCATTTTACTTAACTAGGTAAGCTCATTAGATGCAAGCGTCCCTTTTCTGGAAGACTCAGAGCACTGTCTTGATAAATGACTTGCTTAGAGTCAAACATTTATGAAACCGAGGTTAAGGGAATAAAACTCTCAACTACAGGAAGCAGCTAATTAACACATCATAGCCTTAAACCTCTTCACTGACGGCCAACATAGTAATGGTTAGAAGTTGTCTTCTAGATGCAGAACTTGAAGGAAAGTAAAGCTTAACTTAAGCATTAAGAAAATGATATGGTAAAGAGATCCTGAAATATATAAGGTAATAGTTGTTCAGAAAAAACATATTACATGTAATGCCAGGACAGGAAGAAGCAGTAAATCTAGGAATTGTACATGTCACTTTAAAAATTTAATAGAGATGAGGTATCGCAAGTATTATCTTGGGTGATGGACAGGTCGCACTAGTTATACATGTAGTGCTCATATATCTTGGGCAATATACAGAACAGGATTCTGGGAGCTGATAAAGGACTGTACCAAAGACTGGGTAGCTGAGAAACATACAGAGTAGGATAACTGAAAGCTATCAGTCACTGATTATTGCAGTTACTGGTGTTTGTTTCTTACTAGGCATTGAGAAATAAACCATAAACAAATGCAAAGGTGATCATTTGGAGACATAGCTTTTCTTTGGTCTTTTCTGATTTACAGAAATTGTGTTATTCATTTATTCTATGTGCTGATATATAATGATCCTTTTTATCTATTCTTTGTGCAAAAAAAGCAACATGTTACAGCAGATGTAAAGAATTACAGTTGATGTGAATTCAAAACAGATATATTAAAGAGAACTTTAAAAGTAATTAGTATTCCAGGAATAAACATTAAAGCAAACACATAAAATTAAGGTTTGAAGTAATGGCTTAAGTGTGCCAACTCCAGATCACATCAAAAAGGATGAACATGGACAAACACATCTGTAATAAAATGTTTCAGTGGAAGTGTGAACAAGCAAACGAATGGCACATATTCACAAAAGAAAGGTAGATTCAGTAGAATAATAGTACAGGGTAGGAGGCACAAAACTTGTGTCTAATCTCAGAGCAGGAGACATAAATTATACCACTTGCTTATCTTCCTGAAACATTTGAAGATATGCTGTCTCGTGCACCAGTCTTCAGATGGAGTTCTAAGACCTTGACTCCCATCAACATGCAGTTTGCTGTCAGTGCAGAAAATCAGTCTACCTCTGTGTCAGTTTGGTGGTACTTAAATCAGCAGTAAGTAGGAAGGAAATGGGATACAGAAGAAATGGATGGCAGATGCTCCAAAAGAAGTAGTTATGGGCGTATGAAAAAGTGTGAAATAAAAAAACATACATTTTCTGGTTCATAAGGAAAAAAAGTTAATGTAAAAGAGGTGGTATTCAGGAAACATAATATGGCACACCAGGATAAAGATCAACATGTATGCATCTGCAGTGGTTAAAGAGATACATCATGATGAATCAAAAATTGTTCATAAGCTTCTCAGCTCAGTAAATAAGGTAGCAAAATAATTCACCTTGAATGGCAGGATAATGTAGTGATGTGGTTAGTTTTGACAATGCTTAGTTTTCCAGTTCATTTCCAGTCCATGATTCCTTTATAAGGAATCTGCCTGCAATTTGTGTCTCTGTGGGCTTTTAATGGGATAATCAATTTTCTTCTACATCCCCAAAACATGCCAGTAGATTGAACTTCTGATTTGCTAGTGTGTGTTTGAGTGCATGTGTGTGTGTGTGTGTGTGTGTGTGTGTGAACATTTCCTGCAGTGGAACTAGCATCCTTTTCAGGTTTGTTTATATGGCTTACAGCTGCGACTGTCTGGCTTCCATAACATAAATCAGTTGTGAGAAAATATGTAAACAAATGACTGAATGAATTAGACAAAGAAACAATGTCCAAGAAGGAGGTTAATGTTTAGCTAAAAGTAGATAAGGAACTGTACGTGCAAAGAGATACAGAAAGACAAATTCTTCAATAAACTGGATTCTGCAGTCTTCACCACACAGTTCTAAAGCATGAAGAAAAGAAGTCTAAGATGACATATTTGCTTAGTTAAGCAGAAGAATTTTTCAGAACAATGTGGGAATGGAAATCAAACCAAAGCAGGCAAAAATCAGACAGCAACTGAATGTGCCAAGAATAAAAAAAAGAATATAAAGAAAAAGACAAGAAGAGAAGGAAAGAAAATTGCAATGTCCACAAATCTAGTGGCAAGTATAGAAAATTTCTGAAACAACTTGATGTTGACCACGATCTGAAGCAGGAATGGCTAAGGAAAGTTGAACTGAAATAAAAAAATGAAAGGCTAATAATGGCATCCCAAGACATTGATCCACGTACAAGTTAGTTTACAAAGTCCAATGAAAACATGGGAGAAACAAACAGATGCGGTTTCTATAAAAAAGAACTGGAAACAGTTACACATCTCTTTGCTGGGTGATATGCTCGTGACTAAGGGTCTGTATATTGAAAGGTACTGTAATACGGTAAGACTGTTGCATTAGGGATTCTCCAAACATGACAATACAGAAGTTGCTAAGAAGCATTAGAATCATGAAAAATAAAGCATTGACAGTGGCGAAGCTTATATCACATCGGGTCACTCACTGCAGTTTTGAAAACAGATACAGGCATACCAGATAATAGTAGTTAAAGGAAAAAAGAAATAAAAGCATTAATCACTTAATTGCAACAAGCAGTAATTATAGTGTCTTATATACAGAGATATAGGGCAAGATTCACGAAGGCTTGCAAGGAGCGTAAGAGACGTGCAACACTCCATGCAAGCCTCGCGATCCAGGAACAGCCCTAAACTCCGTGTAAGAGACCAGCTAAAACATCTCTTACACGGACTGGGCGTGGACATGCTAAATACCTCACTTGCATCCGAAAGGTATGCAAATGAGGTATATTAGCGATCCACAAAGCAGAAACCAGTCCGTGTAGGAGACATTTTAGCTGCAGAAAAGTACTCAGTTGACATTTGAGTACATTTCTGCAAAATCCACAACGGAGCGATGTCAGCTCCAAAAAAAGGTTGCATATGATTCAGGCAGCATGCTAATGGCCAAATATGTGGCCATTGGCAAGATAACCCGATGTAAAAATATTAAAAATATATATATTTTTTTTCGGCAATTGCCGATGTTTAAACCCAGCGCAGCCCCGCGCAAACGGGCTGTGCTGTATAAAACCATAAAAAAGAAGGTTATAAACCCACAAATGTGGGTTTCATGCAATACATGGAATGATAATGCAGGGGCCAGCAGACTAAAACCAACATGGCCACCGTGTAGTGGTTGCTAAGGGGGGAAGCTGAGTCTAAGACATGTAACTAAGCATTAGTAGGCAATCTCATGTAAATGAGGGTTCGGATACTGAATCTCCCAGTCACATACCAAATGAGCACAGTCTGAGTAGTGTAAGAGATACAAAAGGGGGAGGAATAGAGTAGGAGATAGGTGACATCACAGGGGGGAATGGTAGAAAGAAATGCAGTTCATTGGAGGCCAGTGTAACATGACAGATGACAGGCACAGATCATGGAAAGAGGTGTGCCACTAGATAAGTCATGGAAAGTCAAAAAATGGAAGGTGTACACTGTTACCTACACCAAAGTTTCTTGCTGGCCATGCATGCGCACGTGTGCGCGCCATGAAGCGCGAGTATGACAGTGTGCGCGTGTGTAAGGCAGTGTGTGCATGTGGGAGCGTGTTGGGAGATGTTTAACACTGTTTGTGCAGGTGTGCACGCATTTAAATCCGAATAAGTAGATTCTGAACCGTGTAAGCATGTGTGCGCGCGTGTAAGCCACTGTGAGCGTGTTTCAGATAGTATGCAAGTTGCTCCCCCCTGAGGAAACAGAGAGGAAAAAGGAAGCAACAGAATTAATAGGAAGCTAGCAGGGATAACTGCCGAAGCTAGCAGGTGAAAACAATTAGAAGCAGGCAATTACACAGGCAGAATAGTAGCCCAGCCCATCACTTAAAACTCTGCAAACAGTAGTGCAGGATGTTTCCATTAAGAGACACTGCAAGACAGGAGTAAGCTAATAGAAGTGAAAACTGAAAAAGCTTCACTCAGAGCAGAAATGTTAGGGGCTGCCATAGCTGTCATAATGAGACATAGGCGACTTGCTGAGGGTGGTGACAATGCAGATGGTGCCAGACAACCCACAGTGAGGAGACGGAGAAGAATGTACAGGCCCAGGGTCACCTACCATGGGTTACATGAGCTGGAGATAGTAGATCGTAATAGAGTGGACAGAGAGTTCCTGCAGCAAATTGTTGAGCTGTGCAGGCCATGCCTCACACACAGAACCAACAGAGGGGAACCCATCCCAGTGGAAAACAAGGTATGTGTTGGCCTAAGAATACTAGCAACAGGTACCTTCCAGAGACCAACTGGCGATATGATGAGGATATCACAGGCATCAGCCTCTAGGGTACTACACCAGTTCCTGGATGCCATGTCAGCACATGCCGGTGATCATGTATATTTCCCCAATGCCCGTGAGGTATTGGCCAGCAATATGCATCTCTTCCAGCAAATAGCGGAATACCTGAGGTACTGGGTGCAATAGACTGCACGCACATACGCATCAAAGCACCAGCCGGTGAGCGGGGTAGGGCCTACATTAACCGCAAGGGCTTCCCCTCCATCAACTGCCAGGTCATGTGTGATGCCCAGGGCATAATAATGAATGTGTGTGCTGGCTGCCCTGGGAGTTATCACGATTCCCACATCTGGCATTTGACGCAGCTGTACCAGACATTTGCCAATGGGGACATCCCAAACGGACACCTAGTGGGGGATGCAGGTTATGCACTGGAGCCATGGCTGATGACACCCATCAGAAACGCACACACACCTGAACAGGAACGCCATAATGAGGCACACGCACAAACACGTAATGTGATAGAGCGTGTGTTTGGGCTACTCAAGTCATGGTTCCGGTGTCTGGACACATCTGGTGGAGCCTTGCAGTACACACCAACTACATGTACCCAAATTGTCATGGTATGTGCTATGCTACATAATATGATCTTGCGAAAACAGCTGCAGCAGGACCAGCACAGGGCCGGGCCAAACAGCCCCCCACCATTGCCCCATCACAGGCAGAGCGTGACTCGGAGGAGGAACAACCTGAGCCTGCCCCAGTAGGCAGAAGGAGGCATGCCCAGTATGCCCTGGCCTTGGCAAAGAGGCAATGCATAGCACATACACTGGCTCAGTAGGAACCCTGGGAATGATACCCCTCTCTGACTCACTCATATAGTAACAGGGATGCCGAACATGACACAACCTGCTCTCAAACATGTACAGGGAGTGTAGTATGTGCATCCGACAGAGGCAGCCCTGCAGCACCACCTGAGGCATGATTGCCATGTGTTAAGCAATGTAACATCATCTAGTATATGCAAACATGAAGACCCTGCCTAACATCTCACCCTCACCAAGCATGATGCCACACTATGAAGACAAGAAGATCGAGTACAATAATTGGCTGAAGTAATGCAGTCAGTCAGAGGGGAGCCAATGTGTTACAGGCTGGGAAGATATGCGGAGTTTGACATGATGCACCACCTGCTAGGGGTGGCATGCACCTATCATGCCATGCCCCATGGATACTGGCAAAGGCTGTCAGTACCCACAGCATGCCCTGAATAGGTAAGTCTCAAAACACAAACCCAACCTCATAGGTTCTACAAGGGATAGGGACCTAGATGTAATACTACCCCATGACAGATGTAGAAACAGCAAGATGTGTGCAGTGTAAATGCACACAGTAAGGAGAATGTAGATACCAGTCCTGTAATAGAGAACTGGGCAAGGCTCACATCAGCACCCTAACACTACCAGGTCACACCTCATACTGTGCTGTACAGCCACAAAACATGGAACAAGCTACAAAAGGAGGGTGACTAGCAAGAAATGGCAAGGATAACCACACCCCTATGTTGGTACCACAACAAGAAGCAGCATGGAATATCCATGGTCAAATCCAATGGTTAAAACTGCCTCGCAGTATATAGCCTGCTGCAGACCACTGTCCTAATACCAGGAACAGCACCTGGCCTATGTCAGAATACATGAATATATCAAGCCCCCCAAACCACATTATATTGCTCGACTGAAAATACCCAGACATACACCGGTAGCATTGTACTAGCACCAACACAGTAGGAGAAAATTACCCAGATTCCATAAACCAAAATGCCCAGGAACAATGTACTACTCCCACAAGAGGGGTAAGCATACTGGATGTGATAATCAGCAACATGTGCAGTGGATGGCAAGATGAGAAGTGTACCCCTCACTGGTAAGACCAGACCATAGAGTAATCACACTGGATATACACACCCTGACCCCAGTCCCTGGCCAGAATACCACAGTGAAAAACATGTGTAAAGTATAGGTTGCAGCCCTCAAAACCGATGTTGAATCCACAAAAGGCCCTGTGCAAGTGCAGAATATGGGACACACCACAGAACATGTTATACAGGCATTCCATGAACACAGCCAGGAATGTTTGGAGTATGCAATCACAAATAACAACAACACACAATGCTATACACGCAGGCATCTGGCATGCTGGCCTCCAGCCATTACCAAACCATGCAAGAGAATGAGGAAGATACCACATGATAGAGCAAACATAAAAAGGGAAGTAATCACTGACCAGTAGTATGGCAACAACATATGTCCACACATACAATCCAGTAAGTCCAGCCACAACAAGTATAATCTATGAATCCAGAGGCAATGTGACGCCAGTACCAAGTACACAGACAACCACAACACCCCCCAATAAATACAAACATATGTGATAGATGCATCCATGTATCCAAACCAGAGGTTGAGCTCCAACAACTCAGTACTGTCAACACTAGTCAGGAGGAGAAGGTAACCACATACACCACAAACTCAGTCCCACATAGACCTACCACAACTGTAAACCAAACACATAAACACAGACAAATATTCCTGGAGGCCTTAATTACAAACACACCACACCAACAGAAGCCTCCAAAGTAGATCACAAGCAACCACAACCTTCAAACATAGCACATGCAACGAATAGTACGCAAAGCTGGTGTGCCAAACAGTCACAGGCCAGAAGGAGAAACAACATGCCTGATACGGTCGTAATAGGTGTCTGTATAGGCAGACACACAGCTGTCCCACTCACCAGACTGAACAAGGGAAAGGGTAGAGTAAGCTGCTTGTAGGTAGCCACAAAATGCCACTTAACACAAGTACGCAGGTCACCCCAAAGCAAGCAGAAATATGATGCACTCATTGTCCATGCTGGTGTGAATTACTTGAGATGTACCTCCCTGGTCAACATCAAATGAGACATGGATGGTCCCTCCGAGTATGTACCCCAGGGCGGGATGACACTGGCTGTGTGCAGCATCCAACCCTCACCAAGAATGATGCCACAGTACAAACACAGAATGCTCATGTTTAACAGCTGGCACAGTTACAGCTGTCAGTCCAAGAGGGTGTAATGTGTGTCTGCTTGAGATGTCAAGCATGACAAGCCATGCTGCTGTTACAGGGATGGCTGTCAGCTGTTACCCGTGTGCATCTGGATACTGGATAAGGCCTTTGCCGCCTCCATAGAGCCGTATGTAGGCAAGGCCAAAAAGACTACCCACCACCCTAGAAAACATAAGTGGTAGGAAACATAAGGGTAATGCTGACCAATGCCAGATGTGTAAACTGCAATATGCATGCCCCTGAGACACTTCCCATTATGGAGAACATTGATGCCTGTCCAGTGACAGAAGCCTGCTGCAGGCCTAGTGATAGCACACCAGCACTACTAGGTTATACCACATACCATGTGTTATTGCCCCAACACCTGCACCAAGACATCAAAGGAGGGGGGGAGTATCCATATGCAGCACAGACACCCATATAGCCAGGTAACTGACAATGCACAAAGCAGCGGACACCACCCATGTTCACATAACTGTAGTCAAAACTGCTGTAGAGTCTGTAGCATGCAACGGACCACACTCCCACACACAAGAACCCCACCCAGAAATCCGAAGACACTGGACAGTATGGATGTCCCACCAAATACCAGACAAGGTACACAAAGTACCACATAGGTGTCAAACCATTATGTATGCAAGGAGTCATCAGGGACCTAGGGACACAGGTCGACATTAATCTGTCATGTGACAGCCACAATGCCAATGTGGCTATGAAGACTGTTGATACTGGACACCGTATCATGAAAGGATTCACATCAACATCAACAGAGGTCACTGTGCCACTGTACTATTCCCTTATCAGACCCATAACCTAGTACAATGACTCATATGGGATGTACCATACGTGACACCTGCAGCGGTTCGGAAGACCTCATAGTTACCCCACCAACAGGATAAAGGGTGTGAAATATATGTCATATGCTGCCTGGCTGTAGACACCCCAGCTGACTGCAGTCACACACTGCATACACAGAGGCATTGTATGTCTGTTGTACCAGGCCATGTCCAACACAGGAATAATGGACATGCTACACCACAGGAAATCAAAGCCATTGGAGCTGTGAGAGTCACAGATGTCAACCTCAGCACATAATGAAATAAGATGTGCTGGAGAGACAGATACATAACCCATAGGCTCCCCACACCCAGAAACAGGATCCCAATCCATGGTAGGCAGAGCCCCTCACTGACACCCCTCAACAGGAATATTGCCAAGTGGATGGATGACCGTACATGTATACTGGGGGTCCGCACTGTGTCACGACCAGACAGAGGCACAGTGAAGAACCTCATAAATGGCCATAATTGAACATAGCAAGGGGTGGCGAAAGACACACACACTCTAGCTAGGCTTACTAATGGCCTAGGGTGTCTAGCCTACTATGAACCCATGAACCTATGAAGATACAACACGTACAGGACACTAAGGATAATCACAAGGCTTACCCAACTGATGGTAGGAACAATGTTGGGCATCCACAGATATGCTCTGAATCGCACAGATATTACAAAAAACATACCAAACACACACACATATTGCTAACATACAACCTCTCAGGTGCAGTGCAAACACCCCCCCCCCCGAGTGCAAGATACCTATCCCAGCAGATGGTCCCCTGACATTGCAGATGCTGAGGTAACAGCCATCATCTGCAAAGCAGAACACACAGCAGCAAAGGTATGTGATGGTGTCCTGTGCTGAGGCCAACATGGACCCCAAGAGTAATGGAATGCAAAATCACACTACTGGCCAATGTCAGCCTTACCACAGGATATGTACCCAAAGAGCAGTGTACAACAACAGTGGTCCATCACAACAAAGGTGTTGCCTGAATGGATACTCCAAACTACCACCCCAGGATCCTGACAAGCTTGTTCTCCACAGCCATGGAAAGGATCAGTATGTACCGCAGACAGAAGGCTAATGTGGACCTACTGATACTGGACCCTACACAGTGTGGCTGTTGTAACTGCAGAACCGGCCCCTAAACATGTCTAACCCATTTGAAGCAGTCATTAAGGTCATTGATGAGGGCTATGTGGTCCACACAGTGTAGCTGGACCGTGCACATGCTTCTAAACAATACCATACGTGTTCAGTATGGATATGTTCACCAGCTTAAATATACACCCCTATGTCAGTAGAGGGGTTGCAAAGCAGACCAAGGACAGAACTGACATGGTCAGACATGCCGCATCCATGTCAGACTACAAAGCGGATATGAGTGGCATCCCAAAAGGCCTGGTCTTGGCCCCCCCACCCCCGTTCTGTATACATGTCCCATAGGTATAGGCCAACATGGAAGGACTGTGACTGAGCATGTATGCAGAGGAGTACAAACAGCCCACCATATCCGACCCCCAGCTGACACAAGCAACCCACAAAAGGGCCACCTACAAACAGACAACTGTAGCCATAGCCATGTCAGCAAGCTAATTGCAGAACTGTGTATAGACAACCACCGTGTATATACAGTAAGTGCCCACAAATTACAACACAGGTGTTAACCCATGAGGCACCTAACATGTAATGTGAGACCTGGGTACAAAAGGTGATAAATATCCTGCACTGGACAAACATGTGTATGTAGTGTTCGCAGAAACATGTACCATATACCCACCCAAACATGAAGGCTGGCAGATGTAGATAAGGGGAACTCACTCTGGCTCTGCAGCCATCCTCCATCAGCATCACAACTGACTACAATAGCCCCTGTGGGATATACCGCAGCAGACACCTCCAACAACTGTAAAGTCCACAACAGTCCACAACAGTACCCCACCAGGGGTAGCAAAGAGCATGAACAGATGCCATGTGTTGCCTGAGTAAATAAACTGCAGCCCCACACACCACCATCCATCCTAGCTACAGGAAAGCTGTGCCTGATGTATGAAGCCATGTCCAACCTGGAATGAATGAACATGTTGCACCTTGTACAATCTGAATGGCAGTGAGCTATGCAAATGAGAGACGTGAACCCCAGCACTGACATACATAGGACAAGCTGTACAGAATGATCCATAACACAGAAGGCACCCCCACACTTCAGTAAACTCCTGGTACAGGTCAGCCAGAGTGCCACATATTGACACCCCTCAAGAGGCATCCTGATGAGTGTATGGGAGATGGTAGGCTACCCTGGGTATCACTGTTATGTCAGAGGTAGACAGAGGCACAGTATACCAACCATGACATATGTAATGGCAAACTCCAGTTACAATGTGTGTCGAAGGACAAACACACCCTGTGACTACCATCAGAAATGGCATACGGAACATCGCTAGTGTTTGCCAATTTCCACCCATGTTGTGGAATACACTAGCAATGTTGGATGAGCCTGGTGTAGGTAGTCCATATCTGAACATATTGCAACATGGTCATATGTGCACAACTGGCCCCTACACAGTCTGTTGTGCTCACTATGAATGTCAAGCAGTGATGGGACTAAAGCCCAGGATACTGTCCACTACAGTGAAAGTACCGAACCAGTACACTATACAGTACTACAGTGTTAGGTCATTATGAAAGTATGTTGAGAACTGTCTGCAAAGTATCCCATGCAATTTCTGCAGGCACAGTATAATCCCTGTTGTGGCAGAACACGAAGCAGTTGGCCAGTTAGTACACAACATGACACCCAGCACACAATCATAAACGTGCGATAATGTCGAAGGTCACACACACCCAAATATGTGTTGGACTTCAGAGTGCAACATATGGAAAGCTCACACTGGGCATGCTCGCACACTTTGATAAATGAGGCATATGTCAGACAACATGCCATGGAAAGGCTGAACTGGACATGCTCACACACTTAGGCCATATCTCCGTGTAGCAGTTGGCCACACATATCTGGTATTTATGCGTGTCAGTCCAGGAACCAACCACAACACAGCAATCAGCCCAGTGCACACAGTAAATTACCACAGAGACATAAGTGATATAGTGGATCGCTGTCATATGCAAACATCTGCCACAGATACACAAGTTGGTCATAGGAACAGGGAATGCTATGGCAATAAAGACCTGCAAACAGTAGAACAGCACAACAAATATTGTGCATCCGACAATTGAACATATGGGTGTAGAGGTCAATACTAGGCTTCTTGCCCCAGGGAATGACAGCTCAGCCAGAGTGTGCTTGGCATCTGCATCCCCAGGATAGTAGGCTACCATGCCACTGTAAAGTAGGTCACAGAAGGCAACATGTGAGGCTAGTGAGCTGTGCTTCTGTCATGCAGGGGCACCGTGGAGGTCTCAGGGATTGAATGTGCTAAGCCACAGCCATGTTGTCGGTGTGTGCTGTGAGAGGGTTGCTGAGGATCTCTGACAGTAGATGTCCATCAATAGCAGACTGAGGGGAGCCCTATCTGCATTCTCTGGATGATTCCACTGTCAACACTGTGTTGTAATGAGTATGTGTGAATGAAGTGCCATGCTGGAACTGTCCACAGATGTCCTCCCTCTGTGGGCTACAGCTCTGCAATGTATTAGGTCACTCTGTCTGTTGAGCAGGCATATATGGCGGTGTACAGCTGACAGGTGTCTTGTTGTGGAGCAGTCATGGGTATATGTGGGATAGCATGACCAATGCAAACTGTACACATGCTCATAGGATGCAAGTGTCAAGGATTATGCTGAGTGGCCAGTATAGTCCTCCATCATGGGTCCTCTGAAGTCATCCACCCCAGTCTACACAAGTGTAGAGTCTGCTTGTGCTAAACACAGTTTGTGTGCAGTGACAACCTTGCCTGGGGGTGGAGATGAGATATGGATGTCCAGGGAAAGGTGGTCATAGTCAGATATCAACAATGGTGGTCTACCTCTGGTGTTGAACATTGAGTACCCACGTTGCAGATGGACAGGTGCAATATGTATTCACCCATGTGGCTGTGGTGTGTGGTTCTGCCATAGCACATGGACCCACAAATTGTAGTGGCTGTAGGGTAAAGTGGTAGAGGCCTGAGTAGTTCTCACACACAATATGCCTGTACCTGATGTGAACAACTGGAATGGTGTATCTGAATACCTGCATATCCTGTCACTGTTCCCAGGGAAGCTAAGTGTGTGTCCTGGATGTGGGTGCGGTGTTCTGGACTGGTTGTGTTGTGTGTTACAGGTCCTGTGGTCCCAAAGCATGGTATAGAACATAACCTGCCAGTGCGATGTGCATATCTGACCCTGACGTAGGTGGCTGCAAATGCATATATATGCTATCCCCCACCTGACAGGTAGTACTACATCTACATACCTCTGTGGAAATAAAGATGTCAGCACCCTAGAAATACTACAGGTGCAGAATAGAGGCCCAGTAATTCGGATAGTGTGCTCTACTAATGCGTCTCCCTCAAGTGTCATAATATAGTTAGGTAGGGGTTCGAATCCTGCAAATGCTCAGTGTGTGTGAGTGGGGTTTGTGTGTGTGAAAGGCTGTGAGAGGGAAATGTCCCTTTTGGCAACTGGGAAAACACACTACAGGATGCACATTCCCCTTCCTAAACACTGATGATGTCAGCACCCTATAAGTACAGCAGGAGAAGGGAAACCTCCCAGTAATGTGAATAGCGCGCTCTGCTAATGTGTCCGTCTCGAGTGTCATAACATAGTTAAGTAGTGGTTTGAATCCTGCAAGCAGTGTGTGTTTGGATGAGGGGGGGTTAGTGTGTGTGAGGGAATTGTCCCTTTTGGCAACTGGGAGAACACACTACAGGATGCACACTCCCCTTTCTAAACACAGATGATGTCAGCACCCTATAAGTACAGCAGGAGAAGGGGAGCCTCTCAGTAATGCGAATAGCGGGCTCCGCTAATGCGTCCATCTCAAGTGTCATAACATAGTTAGGCAGTGGTTTTAATCCTGCAAATGGCAAGTGTGTGTATTTGGATGAGGGGGGTTACTGTGTGTGTGCAAATATGTGTGAGGGAAATGTCCCTTCTGGCAACTGGGAGAACACACTACAGGATGCACACTCCCCTTTCTAAACACAGATGATGTCAGCACCCTACAAGTACAGCAGGAGAAGGGAAGCCTCCCAGTAATGCAAATAGCGTGCTCTGCTAATGTGTCCATCTCGAGTGTCATAACATAGTTAGGTAGTGGTTTGAATCCTGCAAATGGCAAGTGTGTGTGTTTGGATGAGGGGGGTTACTGTGTGTGTGCAAATATGTATGAGGGAAATGTCCCTTTTGGCAACTGGGAGAACACACTACAGGATGCACACTCCCCTTTCTAAACACAGATGATGTCAGCACCCTATAAGTACAGCAGGAGAAGGGAAGCCTCCCAGTAATGCGAATAGAGCGCTCTGCTAATGCGTCCGCCTTGTGTCATAACATAGTTAGGTAGTGGTTTGAATCCTGCAAGTGTGTGTGTTTGGATGAGGGGGGTTACTGTGTGTGTGCAAATATGTGTGAGGGAAATGTCCCTTTTGGCAACTGGGAGAACACACTACAGGATGCACACTCCCCTTTCCAAACACAGAGGATGTCAGCACCCTATAAGTACAGCAGGAGAAGAGAAGCCTCCCAGTAATGTGAATAGCGTGCTCTGCTAATGCATCCGTCTCGAGTGTCATAACATAGTTAAGTAGTGGTTTGAATCCTGCAAGTGTGTGTGTTTGGATGAGGGGGATTACTGTGTGTGTGCAAATATGTATGAGGGAAATGTCCCTTTTGGCAACTGGGAGAACACACTACAGGATGCACACTCCCCTTTCTAAACACAGATGATGTCAGCACCCTATAAGTACAGCAGGAGAAGGGAAGCCTCCCAGTAATGCGAATTGCGCGCTCTGCTAATGCGTCCGTCTCGAGTGTTACAACATAGTTAGGTAGTGGTTTGAATACTGCAAATGGCAGGTGTGTGTGTTTGGATGAGGGGGGTTAGTGTGTGTGAGGGAAATGTCCCTTTTGGCAACTAGGAGAACACACTACATGATGCACACTCCCCTTTCTAAACACAGATGATGTCAGCACCCTATAAGTACAGCAGGAGAAGGGAAGCCTCCCAGAAATGCGAATAGCGCGCTCTGCTAATGCGTCTGTCTCGAGTGTCATAACATAGTTGGGTAGTGGTTTGAATCCTGCAAGTGTGTGTGTTTGGATGAGGGGGTTGTTGTGTGTGTGCAAATTTGTGTGAGGGAAATCCCCCTTTTGGCAACTGGGAGAACACACTACAGGATGCACACTCCCCTTTCTAAATACAGATGATGTCAGCACCCTATAAGTACAGCAGGAGAAAGGAAGCCTCCCAGTAATGTGAACAGTGCACTCTGCTATTGCGCTTCTCCTGAGTATCGTAATGTAGTTAGGTAGGAGTTTGAAACCTGTAAATGGCATGTGTGTGTGTGTTTGGATGTGGGGAGTTTGTGTGTGTGCATTTCCGTATGAAAAACATGTTAGTTTTGGCAATCAGGAGATCACACTACCTGATGCACATTACCCTTTCAAAATACTGATGTTGTCAGCACCCTATAAGTATAGCCAGAGAAGAGGAACTATCTAGTAAACCGAATAGTGCGCTTTGCTAATGCGTCTCTCTCACGTGTCATGACTTAGGTAGGGGAATGAATCCTGCAAATGGCAAGTGTGCATGTGTGTGGGGGTAGTAGGGTGTGTGTAAATGCAAGTGTGAGTGCACAGATCCATTTGGCAAATACTGCAATACACCAGATGGTGCATACTCCCCCAGTAAACACAGGGGATGTCACCACACTATCAGCACAGCCAAACAGGGCTAGTTGGCTAGTAATGCCAATAGTGTGCTCTGCTACTGTGTCTATTACCATTGTCAGAGTACAGATAGGTATGTTTTGGTAACCCACAACTGTCACGTGTGGTTGTCACACAGTATGACCTTGTGTGGGTGTATGTACATAACAATGCATGCCATTGCCTAAACCAGCAATGGCATTGCACACATGATGCATGTGTGTGACACATACACATAAATACCTGTGACCTGCAGTAGTTGCCATGTCTGACACATGCTTCGTGTGGATAAATGGTATTTGCAATGTATACCAATATGACTGTGTCTTACTGTGCAGGGTCTGCACGTGGTATGTCCCTATACAGTGTGGGTGTCTATGGTGAAAGACCTACAGCAGGGGATACACATCTGGTCTGGGCCATATAGTGTACATGTAGTTGATGTACAGGTGCTGCATGTTCCCACCTGTTGTGGTAGTGGTTACTTGTCATTCCACTGCAATTCGGTGACCACATGCTGTGAACTCTTCAACTAGTGTGTTGTAGCTACAGTAATGCTCACACACAATGTTTGGCTGGATGCAGTACGGCCTTATAAACACAGTTCTTGAGACTGTCATATTGCCAGTGTTGTTATGGAGGATAGGTGGTCTTCCTGTGTATGTGAGGGTTGTGTGTGCCAGGCTGTGAACCAGATGGCAGTCCGGCACACTGTCAGCTGCACATGAGTAGGCCCTGATGGTTTGTGCTGTGCCAACAACCTGGAGGTGTGTGTATCTGTGTTACCTTGGGATACCACCTCCCTATCCATGTGTGTTACATGTGTAGGGGACGACAGGCATGGTATGGGGCATAACCTGTCAGTGATGGGTAACACCTGTGAGCCATGAATCATGAATCTGGTACTGCACAGATATTGCAGTTCACCGTGCTGAGGGCAGTGTCTGGTGCATGCATCTTCCGGTGTACACTGCTGTTGTTGTGTAGCAGCACTGTTAGTGTCCTAATCTGTGTGATACCCACGGAGGTTGCTATGTAAACCATGTCCTGCAGCATAAGGCAGTATGTGTGTACCAAGGAGCTTTGCCATTATACATCGGGCCATGGGTGTCACGTGCAAGATGACCCGTGCACATCATTGTGGCTTCCCTAGCATGTAAGCACACGTTGACAGCCAGTGGATACTCTATGAATGACAGTGGAGACTGAGCATAATGTAGACATACAACACCCTTCCCACATATAGTGGTAGAATACCTGGTGAGGGTATGTTGGCAACCAACATCAGGCTCATACTGGCCTGTGCCACATTCTGAGAGATCCATTCTATGTTCCCTATCATGTAGTCCAGGGAGGTAGGTCTCAGGCAGCCACACTGGCATGGTCAATGAGTGAGTCATATCTGTCCATGCCTCTGACCTGTATGCATGTGTGCTGTGGTGGACCATAGTGCCCCTGAGTCATATCACTGTGACCTTCACCAGATACAGCCTGTTGAGCGGGACCCCAGTGCAGCACACAAGACAGGTACCTGACACGTCTGTAGCAGGTGTGTTGTGTAGCCCTACAGGCTGTGAGTGTGTGGCTCAGGGGATGTGCATGCCGTGTGTGGCATGTGCTCTGTTCCAACGGAACATATGCCTGTGTGCCAGCTGCAGAGGTGTGTGATGCCCAGGCAGGCTGCTATTCTGAGTCCCCACGTATGCCCCAGTGTGTTCAGCATGCTGTCAGTGTGTGTCAGTGTCTGACTGGTATTGTCATCACTGTAATATATTGTATTGATTTATTTATTTATCCTACATTTGTTGACTGGGATAGCCTGACTGGATGCATGTCCATTTCCAGGGGAGGCCCGTGGAGACAAGCTACGAGGGTAGCAGATACAGCATTACATAATACTAATGTTACATATTACAAACAGATTATTTACAGAGATTACATAAGTAAGCAAGTCAAACATGTTCCACAGGTTAATGTTAGACCTGAGCACAAGTCAGGATTAAATTAAAATTACACAGTAAAGTGGTTCACAGATTTTACACATTTGAGTTGGCCAGGCTTGATACATTGACATAGCCAGTTAAGTGACAAATGTTGTTTGAGTCTACTGTTAAATTGACCTAAGGTGGACAGTAGGGTAATATCAGCTGGAAGTGAGTTCCAGGATCTACTTACAGGGTTTGCAAAGAGAGAATCACCGGCTGTGTTATTAAACTTGCTAGTCTGAAGTAGTACTTTGTTAGAGGATCGAAGCGGTCTAGGATTGTTATAGGGGGTGATAATATTTGAAGTGCAGGAATATTGTCTGGATTATAGAGGATTTTATAGGCCATAATCAGTTGGTTATACTGTATTAGGCTGGGTATTGCAAGCCAACCAAGCTGATTTAGATTGATGCAATGATGTGTCCTAAAAGGCAGCCCAGTGGCAAACCTGGCAATGTGGTTGTAGCAAATTGAGTGTTTAAGGACAGTCTTGTTCATATTCGAGTAGAGGGATGCATACAGAAGGGTTGAAACAAGGTGTGAGTGAGCTATGGCACCTTTAGCTGGAGGGGCTAGGAAGGCTTTAATTCTGTAAAGTGACCCTAGTTTTCTATTGATGGCTTTGATAATCTGGTTAACATGTATGTCACATTTGAGATTATTGTCTATGATGACACCTAATAGTTTCGGAGATGGGTCAGGGGAGATTATTGTGCCATCAGTTGATGTTATGATAACGGTGAAAGTGGTAGACCTACGTGTTGGTGAAATAACAGCAGTTTAGTTTGATTGGGATTTAGGATCAGACGATGTTCAGAAAGCCAATTTGCTATTGTATTAAAGGTGGTCTGGGTAGCTGACCATAACTCTACTGGAGATGTGGCTAAGCAGATCAGAGTAGAGTATTCAGCATATTGGATACAGCTGACTTTTGGGATGACAGTATAAAGGTCGTTAATGAAGATGGAGAACAGCAAGGGCCCTAGTATAGAGCCTTGTACTCTGAGGGTGTTGGGTAGAAGGTTAGAGAGTTTGTTCTGCCAGAGACCAGCCTGCTGTCGACCATGCAGGTAGGATTGAAACCATTGGAAGGCTCCAGTATCTAGACAGTCTTTGCAGGGTGTGGAGTACAAGTTGGTGATCAACCATATCGTATGCCTTTGAAATATCCAAAAAGAGGGTTGCGGATATATAATTATTGTTGCAAGTATGGCTTATGGTGTTAGTAAAGGCTAGGAGGCCTGACGTAGTGCTGTGATGAGGACGTAAGCCATGCTGAGTGTCTGCCATAAAGCGAGTTTGGATTAGGTGGTGCATGATTTGTCTATGACGAAAGTTTCCATAATCTTTGCAAGTGGAGAGAGTATAGCTATTGGCCTATAATTGGAGACTTCAGTAGAGCTGCCTCCTTTGTGAAGTGGGATTACATATGACATTTTCCAGATGGTGGGAAAGTTAGACTCTAACATGGTTCCTTTGATTACCTTTGAGACGGGGTAAGCAATAGCATCATTTGGTTTTGATAGGTACTCAGCAGGGAGTTGATCAGCAGAAAGTGTAGTGGGTTTCACTGTTACAATCAAGGTACGGAGAAGTGAAGTGGCGACTGGTTGGCAGCTGGACGCAAGTAGTTTTCTAGGGTTGCAACTTTCAGGACCAGGGGAGCTAGGAGGTAGATGGCTAGCTAGGGCCTGAAATGTCTCAGTAAAGAACTGGTCAAAACTATCAGGAACATCTTCAGGGGTATTATCAATAGTAGCAGCAGGGATTGGGGTTGACGTTTGTCCAGGACGTAGAATATATGACATGCCACCTGACAGGGTATGGCATTACTGGGTTCAGAGAGACCAGTCCCCAGATTGGCTGTGTGGTGGCATCCCACACATGTGTTGTACGTTCCTGGCCAAGGGTGATGGCTGACTGCATACATGTGGCAGCTGTGACAATGACACATGACTCACATAAACCACAACTGGACCATAGAGGCGATTCACGGGTTACCTTTGCACATGCTACCCTAGTAGTGTGATTGCCATGGTGAGTACCAACACATAGGGCCAATGGGGAACAACATACTGAAGGTGTGTATCTGTGGGTGTACCGCTACTGTTTCATAGCACTGACATATATGACTGCACATGTGGGTAAATGCCAGGTAAGATGTGTGCAATGTGTCACAGGCAACGTACATGCGTACAGGACAGACAGTGACGTTCTGTCATGTGTAAAGTTGACATCCATATCGTACGCTATGCAGATGTCACTAGAAGTCTACAGAAGCACTGTAACTCTGCATTGCAGGTGTAAGCAGTGTTCCAGGGGACCCCAAGCGAATATGCATGCAAACAAAGCTACAGTAAACAGGGCTGGAAGTAGTGCATTATACAACAAAGAAGGGGTAACAATAACAGTAAGTAACAATGCAAATATGTAGGCACTATCAACATGTACCCAGGAATACGCAGCACAGATGCCCATGGTAGAACCAATATTATGTCATACTTATTTGTGATTTGGATTACATTGGTACTGCACACATATCTACATGCGCGAACATCCACATGGCATAGTTGTTGTGGGCAACTTGACACCATTACTGTACATGCCCACCATTGCATATCACTACTTTCGTTAGCTTTCCCCCTGTGCTACCCATGTATGCGGCTATCTGTTGACAACCTTACCACCGGCATGCAATTATGTGCAGCTATTATACTTTGGTATGTACTATGGGTGCAGATAAGAATTCAGGACATTCATACAGTTACTGCAACAGGCATGCTGGGATAAAAACACAGTCATAGCAGCACACTGTACTGTTACCAACATGATACTACTAATACACTTCTATGTAGTCACCCTGTGCATCAGGAACATGTTTACCTGCTCCCGCAATGATGTTGGAGATTGCAGGAGGTGGCACAGTGTCATCATATGCACAGGGTGTGGATTAGGTATGCCTGAGTCAGCCACTGATACCACCAATTGACATGTGTGTGTATGTGTGTTGGTGAGGGGCAGCAGTACAGGGTGGGGCAGTGTTGGTGCAGTGTGTGCGTGTATGTGGTTGCCCTAGGTGTTAACATTTCGCATGTGTGTATGCACGCACACAGTTCCACCTCATGGCTGCCATATACAGGGGTTTGTGGACAGCCACAGACTGCACCTGGCAGGCCATACAGATCAGTGTCTGTGTGCACGGACATGGTACCTGTGCCTGGCAGGGGTGCTATGGACCATATCCAGTACAAAGCCAGACTGGGTACTGTCATCAGAAGCGGGAGTGTGTTGACTGGACACAAGTCCCTGTTGGGACTGTCCAGAGCCACGTGCACGTGGTCTCCTGGGGCGTTCCGATGACAGCACAGACCCAGCATTGCTGGGGCTGCTGCTGGCACTATGGGGGCATGTGCGAGCCTGTTGTCGTCCGCGCCGACTGCCAGCTGCTGCTGCTGCCGGCATACGGCCACGTCGACACCGCAAACGCCCACCATTGCCCTGGCTCATGGACATCTGGTTGTGGAACTGCTGTAATATGTCCCCACAACGTCTGTCTATGACATTGGTGAAGTTACGGATAGCATCCGCAATGTCACGCATACTGTCTGTCATGGCTGTGCGACATGCTCTCAGCTCCCTCAGACCCTGTCTGGTGTACCTTTCCATACGTAACTGTGCCTGCATGACAGTCCGAAACATAGCTGAGGTTGACAGACCTCTTTGGGCACGTCGTCCAGAGGCAGTACGCCCATGGATGCTCCCACGAGAACCCATAGACAACTGTCTGTGTGGTACCATCGGAGGACCCTGCCCATGGCTGCTGTGTGGGGACGCATGTGCCACAGGTACCACATTACCCTGGTCTATGCCCACTGTATCCTGTCCATCACCTAGGGACAATGGTGACAAAGGATGTACAGGCAGGATGACTGTGAGCAATGATGGGGTTGACAGCTGTGTACTGTCAATTGGCTGACCAATGGCAGACCCTGACACACCTTCCTGTACCATTACACAAATATCATCATTACCAGTAGCCGTGGCACAGGATTCAGGTTCCCTGCTGCAGGTCACCAGAGCAGCCCCAGAACCTGTGGGATGAAGACAGGAAACACAGTTTACAGTCTCCAGACATTGTTACCAGTGATGCACTTATACACACATGCACACATGCACACATGCACACAGGCACACATGCACACATGCACACGTGGACACATGCACATGTGGTCACATGCACACATGGGCACATGCACACATGCACACGTGGTCACGTGTACACATGCACACATGCACATGTGGACACAGGCACACATGCACAGATGCACACGTGGACACAGGCACACCTGCCCACATGCACACATGCACACATGGGCACAGGCACACCTGCACACATGCACACATGCACACCCCACAGTATACACACAGAGCACTACTGAGTTACACTACTGTTACTAGCATTATCAGGACTATTATAGGTTATGTTAAACACACTCACCAGCATGGATGGCCTGTCTTGCTGTAACCCTGGAGGGACCTGCAGAAATGATGAGATTAATGTCAGTGGGCACAACTGTGCCATTGATATTGCATATGATACAGTGTACAGAACAGCCAGGTGTACATATGGCATATTACCTGCACGCTCCATGTCGTGCTGCTGTGTGGAACCAGACTCCATCATAATGCAGGTGTACTGCTGTTGCTGTTCCAGGGCTGGAGCCACAACACTTAGGAGTAGCCCCTCCAGTCTGGTGAGGGGGGGATGTGTGGCCACCCCACCTCCTGTGGGGACCTGTTGCCTGTGGATATCTGATGCACGCTGCCGGACACTTCAGATTAAATCACTGCAGTGATGTTGTACCTGCTCATATGTCCTGTTATGCGTGCCAATATCATTTACCCTACGGACAAGGTCTTGCTACAGTGCGGCCCTCTCCTGCTGATTCTGACTGGTGTGGGAAAACAGGATGTCATACTCCCGCACCAGGCTCTGGTGGATCTCCTCAACTTCCACCACAGAGTAGGCGGGGTTATGCTGTCGCGCCATCTCCCTGGAAGAGAACACAGACAGGATATCAGCAGACCATGTCAGCAATATATGGCACACATACAATACATGATACTCATGTGTAGTGATATACTACTACTCCCATATGTTGCATGTGTGTGTGTTGTGGTGGATACACAGGTACATGGCCAGATATCAGTGCTCAGCCAACACCTGTGCAACAATACCTGCCACATTCCACACAACATAGTAGCATGCCCCATCGGTCAGCACACACTGACAGGTGCAATGCACAACCTCACTCTGGGGGTTCATCCCAAGGTACTGTATGTGGGACACTGTCCACTACTGTGATGTGGACAGACGTTACTCAGCCTGGATATACATATCCCACCACCACCACCAGCACAGTAGACTACTTTGATATGTATGTGATTAGACAGTTATTCACTTGCTGGGACTGAGATGGTATCCACGCAGCACACTGGGCTATCGGAAGCCACAAGCCACACTGCTGACCCCTTTGCAAATGCTTACCACGGACGTGCCATGGATTGCATGGAACTTGCACACACATGTCTAACACAGACCCTATGCACAAAGGTTAGGCATCCTGTCCGGTGGACCCCAGACAGAGGCAGATTGTATAACAATAGCAGGAGGCTACTGCAGGACAGAGCAGATTCACATTAAGGGAAGGCATCTGTGGTCAGCTCTGGTACTACGCTACGGTCCGTCATAATAGCCACGACCTACTCTGGGAGGGAAATGGACACAGACACTATGGATGACCACAAGGCCTTCTTCAGTTATGTTACACAGATGGACCACATGCCTCAGATATGCTCTGTGTTAATCCACACCTACTTAACATTCACCAAACACACGGATATTGGCAACAATCTTGCAGACATGTTCGGTGCACGTATCCCCCCTCCTTCTCCCCCACCTTTAAAATATTTATCCCAGCTGGATGTAACCTCCCTATCATCTCACATGTCCAGGTGAGGGCCGCCCTCAGCAGAGGAGAAAACACAGCATCACTGTGACCTCGTGGTACCCCTGGATGTGTGCTACCAGCACTCCGAGAGGACATACAACCGCATATAACACTGATAGTTTATCTTGGCCGTACTACAGGATATGTACCTGGACAGTGGCATACAGCAACAGTGGTCCCACACCACTAAGGGGGCACCTCGACTGACCCTGGAAATTACCACATCATATGCATAACGGGCCTGGTCTGCTAAGCTATGGAATTATGCAGTATGGGATGCATATGCAGTGATATCGGGTACCTGCAGACACTTGTTCCCAGCCAGTGTGCCTGTGGGATGGGCTGATCCTGACTTTTGAACCTGGCTGACCTTTCAAAGCAGTCACTACAGCCATTGCTGGGCCAACGCACAGACAAATGCTGCCAGGATCATGGCCTAAGACTGATTGACATGTGATGTATGGTCATCCCCTTTTGGTGGAACTACATACACACAACATATCACATGGACATACCTATGGATACAGACCTATGACACATTTAGAGGGTTCACAGTATGCACACTATTAACCTGCTACTTTGCATTACCTCTGTTTGTCGCAGCTGGTTGCGTTACCATAGCTTCTGCTTGCTGCTGCTACTGTCAGTGCTGACAGCTTCGGGTGACAGAGTCACAGTGTCTGATTTTTTATTTTTTTTTTGCTCTCTCTCTCTCTCTCACTTCTCGCTCTCCCTCTGTCTGCTTACAGACAATGCAATGAATGTATTGCATGTGGGGAGTGTTAGCACTGGATGCTTTTGTAGGTATCTGCATAGGTCCATGTGATGGCCTCTGCATCAATTGTAAGCCAGCATTTGCTAATTGCATACAGCCAGTTGTGTACTGATTGCAGTTCTCACTGTGATTTCAGGTCAGTGCTATAAAAGGGTATGTGGGATAGGCATTGCCCTTTCAGATTGTGAGGGCGGGGACCATGCTGGTATGCTGTGGACAGTGTTCTGTGAGTGTAAAGTTTAGTATCTCTCTCATGATTCAGGCTGTGTTGTATATTCACAATTCTCCATTCCTCTCTCATGTTCCCTGTAGCAAGTGTGTATGCACATTGACTCCTACAACTATATATAGATATATATTTATATATATATATATATATATATATATATATATATATATATATATGTATGTATATATGTACATATGCATACATATATCTATGTACTTTAACTGACCTTATTATCTACAAGCTGCCAACTAGCATGGCTGTTTCTATTCACACACTACTATTATGGAAATCCAGTAGTTTTGCCAGTAATTTTAAATGACATGCTTTGCGTACTACACATCCTATATTCCCTTTATATTCATCCCTACTATTACATGTTATATTTATTTTAGCACAATGTTTTTGTATAAGAGTCATGACTTAGTGGTAGGTCGTACAGACTAGTGTTTCCAAGGTCCTGTGTTCGGGACTGACAGTGGCATTTTATTTTGCTTTTGACCTGAGTACAGGACCTGTCAATCAAAGTGACTAAGGCACTTTTAAGCAGTTGTAACCGGGTTAGCGCTGGTTTGCGCGGAGCTCACACATGCACACTGGCATTTAGCTCCACGCACACAAGCGCACACCCGCTTACAACCGCTTAACGGTGCTTACTCTGGCGCACACCCGCGCTATTTTCTTTGAAAGAAAAGAAAATGGGGAGACAGGAAAGTGGTGAAAAAGGGGTCACAAAGAGGGTAAGACAGTAGGGAAACAAGCTTGGGATGTGCAGGAGGGATATAGGTAAGGCCCGTAGCTGCCCATTTCTTCATCAGCAACAGCTGTGCATATGTATGTAATTTGGTGTGACATTTGAAACCTTCCACCCCTGAGAGAGGTGTCAGGACAACAATAATACTTGTTGTACAGCCAATTCTAATTGATAGGTTCCATGTCCAGCAGACATGTGTGCGGAATGGGCAGCTATGTATGGGGCGTAATTTTTTTGTGGGTACAAAGTGTCCTTTTTTTTTTTTTTTTTCAGGTGAGAGTGGTATGTCAGGTGAAGGAAGTCGGTACAGCTGGGGAGGTAGGTTGGGTAGGTAAACAGACAAGACAAACAAGACACATACAGGGGTGGTGTATGACACATGTGGGGGGGTTACACAATTGGCAGGGGCGGAGGTTTGGATATCCAAAGCCCATGAGCCCACAGATGGCAACAGTGGAACTGATATCCCCACCCATAGGCAGTTGCCACTGTTCCTTCACTGCCCAGGATGGGGCTGTGCTGGGGGCTGTGTAGGCGGGGCAACAGGCATGCCCATTAGTTGCACCACCTGTGCCTTGAGCTGGCGTAGGGGCTCAAGAACAGAGTCCAGAATCTCCCTACGCACCACAGTCCAGACGCTACGGAGGGTGAGTGGTGGTTCTCCTCTGGCCACACTTGCAGAGGGGGGGGCGAGCCCCATCCCCTGCAGCGCTTCCACCTGCCGGTGGCACAGGGCCACTGGAGGAGGGTCCGGACTCGGCACTAGTGCCAGGTGCACTCGCCAGCTGAGGTGGGAGAGGTGGGTCTGCTGGAACCCGCCTTCCCTGTCATCCTATGTTTTGCATTATGTCATGACAGTTTGGGTTAGTGACATATAATACCATTCACAATTAGTTGTAACAGCATGCATTAGTATTCCCATTAACCAAACACTCAGATATTCACACCATTGAACAGCGTGCATAACACATGCATAATTTGAACAGAAATACACAGTCCAACAACATGCAGGGTTAATTGATGGCAACAGGCCATCAGGTGCGGATGTATGAACAGGGCAGATGCATCAATGGACATGCAGATATATATGACCCAACAGGACAAACGTCCAGGGGTGTTAATTGTGATTGCACATACCATTTTCACGTGGAATGGGTTATATGTGGTTGTAGGGTGGGGTAAAGAAAGTAATATTAACACCTTCGAATAACAATACATATGCTGTACATTTCTAATAGCTACAGTTATATACACACTACTTCTCTAACTACAGTTTCCTATATGATAACTATTTCAACTTGGTGATAGGACTGTTACTGCAACATCAATATACATTTTAGTGTTCTACATACACATTCATATCTAGCTTTGTTCAGCTGCATCATCTTGCTACATTTGCTTTATATAGCTGTAGACAAGTGTGGATGTTTGGTATATCAGACAATCATCCTATCTGCATATTTCAGACTGAGAGCAACATATCCAGATTTTGGGATACACATTCCACATGCAGCAACACTTTGAACAGATTTCGCTGTTTGGTTTTGAATCTCACATGCATTTCATTCTGTCTTGACTGCAGTATACTTTATTCAGGGGTTATTACTACTGTATTGCTGGATTCATGACACTTTCTCACACTCTCTCACTTGCTTTCATTTTACTATTCAGGATGGTACTTACTTCTAGGCTTTATTGACATGTTTTACCTGTAGTTATTACAATCCTTTCCAGCAGTCTCACTTCTGCCATGTTTCAGTATTTCCACAGGGATATATTTCACACATGTGATTTCATCATCTTCTGCAGCTATACTTCTCAGCCTGCTGCAGGTTGTGTACTATTTTCTTACAGGTAGGGCATTTTATTTCAGAATATATGTCAGACAGTTTCATTTTTCGGTTTAACTTACAGGCTGAAACACACTTTTGTAATCAAGCAAGACTTGCAGACACTTTCACACTGTTACTTGCAGATTTTATTCCTTACTGACTACACTGCACTCTTTTGCTGACTGTCATACTTTTATATTTCTTTACGGTTACTGGTAGTGGATTACTGACCTGCCTGGTGGCGCAACCGCACCAGCCTATCGCCATAGGCTCTGCGGTTTGCAGAACGGACACCTGCAGCTGTAATATAAATGAAGTAATATTGGAATACACATCTCCATAATATCAGCTAGTTTAATTTCTTACATACATAATTAAATGTTACTTACTCAGTAGTGGGGCATTGGGTGTTTGCCGGGCCTCCTGGATCCAAAGGTTCAGTTGGTCCTGCTTGCGTCTCTTCAGGTCTGCATGGTGGTGGCGGACCTGCTCACCAGTCCTTGGAATCCCTGTGGCACTGGTGAGATCATGAGCCAACCGGTCTCACACCTCGGCCCTGTATGCTCCCCAGAGGACCTGGCCCTGCATGAGTTGGGCCTCATGATTATGGACTAGGAGCCAGACCATGTACCTGGACTCCTCAACACCCCACCTCTGTGCTCAGAAGCAACTACCCTCTCCTACTCCTGTCATTCTGCCTGCAGGTCAGTTCTACAATCGTTTATGTTGTGTATTCCCACCTATGGGGCTTATATAGTCCGTTTTTCCCACACATATCTGTGATTGGCCATTTTGGAATTGTATCAACTTCAGTAAACCTGCATTGTCATGCTGTAGTTTGTATTCATTCCTATATATTAGCTATTATTGCACTTCTAGGTACTGCTGTCATGGCTTAGTGGTTCTGTATCTTGACTATGGTGTATAGTATCCTGAGTTCGAACCTGGCCACTGCTTTTTATTTTTCATGACTGTCTAGACATGCTGAGGTGTGTGTCTGTGTAAAGGCAGTTTTGATACGGCTTGCTCAACGTTGCCCGTCGGTTAGCTTGTTTGTGCAGTGCGCAGCTCTGTGCAAACGGGGTATGCTGGTTTAAGCCTCATTTGGCTATCAGCACGCATATTACGCTCAGCTCAGTTAGGGGCACATAGATTTAGCGTGTTACACCACTGCTCAGCTACGGGCACTCATTTTGCACCAGTTAAACCACTGCTCATCTACGGGCAGATGCACTCGCTCTGTTAAACTGTAGCTCAGCTATGAGCACATCTGGCATTTTTTATTCTTTTGTTACCTCACATGTCTTCAATATAAATGGGCTATTTCATTACATTTTATATAAATTGTGGTTTTATGTGTACATATTTGTCAGGGACTTGTTTCCTGCTTATTTTGAAAAAAAAAAAAATTGGTGTTGTGGGGGCTCGAACCATGAATGGCTGCTCTTCAGCCAACATCTCTACCGCTACACTATTGCTTCCTGGCTTATTTTGCATATTTAGTTCTTATATGCTTTCCCACTGACTGCTAACTGTAGCTGCGCTATGGGCACGCCCGCGCAAACGAGCGCACTCACGGTTAAACATTTTTACAATTTTAAAAAATATATAAAACATGTTTATTTATATGTTTTCTGTTCATAGTCTGTGGGGGCATGTGTTGTGTTCTGTTTATTCACATTTCCGTGGACTCTGTCGTGGGTGTTTACTTTGGGTACTTTTCCTCTTCTGGGGGCGTGTCCGCTTACAGGGCTTGGCCTATGGACACGCCCCCTACTGCCTTACACGGACCATGTTGGCCTTAAGTGTGATTCAGCATGCTCTCATTAATATGCAGAGCATGCTGACATCACTCCGTTTAACTGCAGCCTCCGTGTATGAGTTATAACTCTTACACGGAGGCTTCGTGAATCCTGCCCACAGTGTATACAGACACAAAGAATTAAAATAACAGACCTTGCGAGTAGAAACAAACGTGAAGTGGCTGAAAGATACCCAGACAGTTTTGGTAGCAGTAAGAGAAACAGAACTAATGAAACAACTTACAATCATACTCCAATATGCTACCAATACATTTAACCCTGTATGAACTGCAGAAGGAAACAATTCTAGATAAATTAAAGGTTCTGAGAAGAGCACTCTTGGCAAACATCCAAAACTGAAGCAATACTAATCTCATGAAGTCTAATCATTCCCCGATTTAGGAATGGAGTCCATTCCTATCACAGTTTTAGAAACTCAAAACAATTGGAGAAATTAAATAAATGCTGAACTCAAAGTGCAATCTACAATTCAAAGAATATAAGAAACAATAATGATAAGAAGTCTGTAGCACTTAAAACAGGTACGGCATTGGGATGTAATGGTAGGTGGTTGAGTTAGTAATATATCTTTGAATAATTCAATCTTTTTTCAGCTACACCAAGTTAGTACAGAAAAGCAATGTGGTTGCTCTTTAAACAGGTAGTAAATGGGAAACAAGAAACTATTCAATGTCCTTTCTTAAATCTCATTTTTTCAAATTTTATTTATATTTACATATAGCCATATTACCTTTTATGTAAAAAACGAATCAGCAAAATCTCCTGCCTCCAAATAGTTGATCATACCCTCGGGGTATCCCCTTTCCACAAAAAATGAACCTATCTTCCTTAATTCTACATCCAAAAGTTTTATGAAAAAGTTTTATGAAAAAGTATTATGCAAAAGTTTTTTATGAATTTTCGTATATATATTTTTTATGCATATACAGTGTATATTTGCTAAGAAATTAGGAAATTTTAGATATTTCTATGCACTTGCACTTTAAATTCTTAATGAGGAAATGACATGTGATGTAATTATCAGCATTTTTTAATGTATTTAATGGAGTAGTAGTATTACAATTAAGTGTTCTGAAGAAGTCCCTAGTGGATGAAAGCGCTCAACTTCTTGTGTATTGTTTTATCGTTTGGATTAAACCTTTTGTGAACAGTGCTTGTGTCGTGCTGGTGCCTTTTCTCTTCTGAGGCAGGAGATTTTGCTGATTCGTTTTTTACATTTGTGGACTGTTCTCAGGTCGTATTTATTTTATTTCATATTACCTTTTAGTTTTGGTTTTGGAGGTCTGTACTTCAGGGGCTTTTTTCTGAAATAAATTAAAATGGTGACAAATTTGCAAAATAGTCATACGTTTTGTGTTACACAAAATCAGTAGGTATGTTTGAGTAGAGCAAAAATACGATTAATTGTACAGAACATGTAAATATATAGCACATTATAATAAGTCTAAGAAAATGCATATAATTCAAAACATTTTCTATCCACCATCTTGACTGGAGGTTCATTCGCAATGAAATAGTGGTGAGCGGTTAACAAAAAAGCAGTCAACAGACGAGCTTATGTATAGGTTTAAATTATTCCAGTAAGATGTAGAATGTTTTGGAAGAGAGAGAGAGAGAGAGAAAGTATCTTCACACTGAAGTAAACCTGTGTAAAGGTACTAAGTGGAGTCTGAGTGAAACTGGGTCAGTATACCAAATTCTAGGGTTGAGTATGGGGAATAACGTAATACTATACTGACGAGAAAAACAGGGTATGACAAGGGTCAGCAAAGAAGATGAAGAAAAATAAAGACCCCCAGAAGAATAAAGACCCCCATATGCATTTAAAATGTAAGTGCTTTAGTTAGATAGTGTATTCTCTCATGTGCAAAAGTTTAAAGATGAATGAACATAAAGCAGATTAGCTCTATGACTAACAGGAACTGATCCATATCAGTCAACTATCTGGTATTTCATAGAAAATATGGATTTTCTGAGTTGAACAACATGGTGTCATATAATAACTGATTGGCCTCTTTAAATTATGATCACTTACAGTTTGGCCCAGCTCAGCCTTCTGCCAGTTGGCATTATTAGAGCTAGAACAGTGCAAATTTGGTATGTGTGGGAACCAGAATAGTTAGGCTAATTACTGTTGTAGTTTTAATTTCAGGCATCTGCTACCACATCTCTGTGAAGACAATTAGCCACTGGTAAGGAGCAGTATTGGTAGTATTACATTACTAACAAAATTAATATTCCCACTAGTAATATTATCCACTTTTTCACTGCTTTCTAAATATACCGATTGCTGGCTACAAGTAAATGACTTTAACTTAATGAAATGCTGGGGACTTTTTTCCTTTTATTTCTTTATTTTCTTGTTTCTCCCTCTCTTTTCGGTTTTGCTTACCTTAACTAAATTAATTTCTTGGAACTCAAGTTTCCTTTGCAGTTTTGGGTGCCTACAACAGTAAACAAATCTTATGTGTCAATAAGTGCAATGAAAATTTATTTTTTGCTACCTAACCTCCAGTGGTTATGGAAAAAAAGGCACCATAGCAATATTTATAACACAAGAGAGAAAGTCTCACAGTGCAGTAACAGAATTTGATTGATGAACATATTCCGACTGCAAGGCTCAAAACATACTGTACCTCCATTTATTTTCTTTATCATGGTAACTGAATTTGATACACAATCGTGTTCTGAATACAACATTCTGTAATCATTTAATAGGTATTGGTTTGAAATGGTAACCTGCTGATTGTTATAAATTGCTTTACTTTTCCAGTAAGATAATATCTACCACTTTTCAGAAGTGGCCTGGCAGTTATTTATTTATTTTTTTTTTGCTAGTAGCCTAGCTGGCAGTCATACATTAAGCAGAGGAACTGAAGAAATTTGATTGTGGTCTGTATGAAAGAAGCTTAATAGCTGCCTTAATTATGTTTCTTGCTTTATATTGGCAGAGTCTCACAACACTACCTGTCATCCTGAAGTCAACGCCTCATTCGTCCAATCTGACAATAAGTTAATTACCCTAGATATCCACATCCTGCCCCTACCCCCATTAAGGAAACCATGGTAAAACATTTCTCCAAAGACAACTTCATGCTTCTTAAGGCAGAAGTGGTGAACTTCATGACACCCATGCAGGTGGACAATACAGTTACGACTACTGAGTCCTACACAATTGCACTTTATAAGCACTTACATGAGTGCATGGATCGTGCTATCCCAAACAGAACCAAGGCACTATCCCCCAAAAAAAGGAAGCCAATCTGGTGGTCCCCTGCCATAAACAAACTGTACAACAGAAGGAAGAAACTGTTGCAAAAGAGAGTAAAATCCCATGAGTGGAGGAGCTCCCTGGTCAGCCTCAGTAAGAAGCTGCGATCCCTGATAAAATCCTCCAAAGCTAGTTACAAAAACAAAATCGCCACTGATTCTAAAGACAACCACAAAGCATTCTATAGCTATGTCAAGAATCTTAATGGCAACACTCAGATCTGCTCTGAGTTACAGCACAATGGCACTAAATATTACAGACCCAACTGATATTGCCAACATCCTGGCAGATAGGTTCATTGCAAACTTTACCCCCCTCTCATCCCCTAAAGAGCCCATCTCTATACCGGAAGAACACAAAGTTACTGTAATCACGGCTGCACAGGTAAAAACCACACTCTCCAAAGCCAAGAACACAGCATCCATGGGACCAGACAATATCCCAGGCTGCATTGTACATGAACTACAGAACGAACTGGCACCCCACCTAAGTACCATGTTCAATCATAGCCTCACCTCAGGCTTTGTGCCTGTTGAATGGCGCACAGCGACAGTTATCCCACTCCACAAGGGGGGGGGCCACCACGGACCCCAGGAACTACCGCCCTATTAGCCTGACGAGCCTGGTCTGCAAGGCCATGGAACGTATCATCATGGAACTTATAAACAAAGACATTGGTAATCTCCAAACTCTGTACCCCACCCAGTTCGGGTTTGTAAAAGGCAGATCATGTCTCCTAAACCTAATAGACTTCTTTGAAGCAGTCACCAAAGCTGTAGACAATGGTAAGGTGGTTCACACAGCCTATCTAGATCTTGCCAAGGCTTTCAACACCATCTCCCACTCTGGAATTATAGATAAACTCACTAAACTAGGTATAAATCCCTATGTCACAAGATGGGTTGCCAACTGGCTCACTGACAGAACCCACACTGTGAAAATAGCGGACTCCAAATCCGACTTCAGACCAGTGACAAGTGGAGTACCACAGGGTTCAGTCCTGGGTCCTCACCTGTTTGGTATCTACTTCTCTGAAGTACAGGCTAACACAGAAGGTCTTTGGCAAATGAAGTTTGCAGATGACTGCAAACTAAGAGCCATAATCAAAACTCCTAACAATGTGGACATCCTACAAAAGGGCCTCACTGAGACAGATGCCTGGTGTCAAAGCCATGACCTCAAGCTTGATGCCAAAACATGCATTGCCATCCCCTTTGGTAAAAACTCTGTACCCATGAACTACAACATAGGCAGTAGTATACTTAACACTGAAAGTGTGATAAGAGACCTTGGGACAAAGGTGGACAGTAGTCTCTCCTTTGATAATCACATCATCCACAGTAGTCAGGAAATCCTTCTACATGGCACACCTCATCACAAAAGGTTTCTCATCCATAAAAAAAAAGGGGTCATTGTTCCCCTCTACTCATCACTCATTAGACCCATTATAGAGTACAATGCCCCTTTTGGTATGTACCTCACAAGACATCTACAACAACTGGAAATGCTGCAGAAATACCTCACAAAGAGGCTTACCGGCCTCAAATGGATGCCCTACACAGACTGTCTCAAAAAACTCCAGCTTTACTCCATTGCATATTGCCTACTCAGAGGTGATCTCTGCCGAACATACAAAGCTATGTTAAACCCAGAGCTGTTGGACATGCTCCACTTAAAGAAATCCCAATCCCTCCAAGCTACATGCTCTAGGGACTTAAACCTTGTCACCACAATAAACAGAACATGCCAGAGGGATAGATTCCTGCCCCAGAGACTTCCCATACTCTGGAATAAACTACCTAGCTATATCAAACGTAGCTCCTCATTAGCACTCTTCAAGAAAAATCTTGATGTTTGGATGGGAAATAGGAAATTCACTCTGGGGATCACCTCTGTGGCTCTGCTCCACAGTGGTACAGGAAAATAATTTTCTTGGGTGGCAAAAGCCATGGTACCTTTTTGGCTGGGCTTGTATAGGCCCCAGGGCCGATAGCCTAGTACCTACCTATGAACCTATGAACTATTAACTGCAGTACCTCAGTGGTGTTAATGTAGTATTACATTTCCTGGGCAATTCTTTAAGATACATCAGAATGCACAGTGGCAAGAATTGCCCGTAATCTGACATATCAAATGGCAAGCTCCTCCCATATTTAGCTATGTAGTTTACCAAATAATTAAGATAATAAAACACAAACTAAAGGAAATTCTAACTTGTTGTATCAATGTAATACTTTTTAAACATTTTACTAATATTAAATATTTTATAAAGGTATAAAATAAAAACGAAACTAAAACTCTTTAAATTTTCAAAAATGAAAATATATTACATCAGGTAAGTATGTGAAATATTTATAGAGGAAAGCCAGTTAGTAATATTAAATATTTTAAAGTAAATTAAATATCTTGAACAGTTAGTCATGAGTGTTAATGTTTTCTTAGTTTTCCGCTTTCTCTTGCTCCTGGTACTCACCAGTGTGCTCAAGTATGTTTTCAAAGGTAGTCATTTCATCTGACCCATATCAATTTTGCCACATAAATTATTCTAAGTAGGATGAAACTGTATCCGTTCTTGTGCCATTCATTGTCTTGAAATATTTTTAGCTCTGACCAGTAAGCTTCAACTGCATTTGTATTTGCTTCAGTTATTATACTTTAATGTGAATGATTAACAGTTTTATGGACACAGCGCATTCTGCAGATGTTGGAGATTCCATGGTATGTGGCCCGTTCATCTGTAATGCTTATGTTTCCAGGCAACACATGAAATTGTATATGTAGGAGAGTATTGGCATCCCACTCTATCACAAAGGTAATGTATCCATATTTTTTTTCCACAGTTATAAATACCTAAGCCCTATTTATCAGTAACTGCTAGATTATATCCTCCATTGTATTTTGCTTTCACCAATAAACTTTCATCAATTTGAACAGTTTCTTCTGGGCCTCCTAGTAGTAATTTCCAAGCACATATAACCCTCATAAATCAATACTGGTCTACAACAGATTTGTGTGCCATTTGAAGTAAATTTGCTGTCTGTTGGACTAACAGGAGTATGGCATGCCCAATGAAAAATCAGTGTTATGAGTTTTGTTGATGAGATTTGGCAGTTCTCAAAATTTAAGTACTATGAAGAATTCCAACATTGGTATTTGAATCCCTATTACAGCAGTGCCAAGAAGCTCCTGTAGCCTTTTTTCATATACACAGTTCAGTCCCACAAAGAGGACAATCCATTCCTGAGGAAATATTTTTTATTGTAAAAACAGTCAAGGTTATCAAACTGTTTCTTTCTTCAGTAAAAATGTTATTTAATACAATCTGAAATGTCAAGTACAGTAACGTCAAGTACTGTTATGAAAACAAAATGCTAGATTTATTTTTATTTTTGCTAAATACTTGTTGCTATGATAGTACAGTTATTATTGCACTGTCCTTTTTATGTACTGTCCATTCCCTGCCCATGAATGCATATAGATCAAAGGAGTGGCTCAATATAAACAAACGCCATTTGTTGCAGCTATTTATTGCTTTGTATGACTATTTATGTGGGTTTACTTTTCTAACAGTATTGTGGGGGGGATTGTGGATTTTGCCATGCCTGTTGTATTAACAGAATACCTAGATGCTTGATGATGCTTAGAATATGGACATTGTATTCAAGAGTTTGTGTGTGTGGGTTTGTGTGTGTGTGTGTGTGTGTGTGTGTGTGTGTGTGTGTGTGTGTGTGTGTGTGTGTGTGTGTGTGTGTGTGTGTGTGTGTGTATTACATTACATTATGCTGACAGCACAAGTTGACAATAGGTCAGGCAAATATGTCCTTTTATGTATCCGAACACTCTGCCTCCCTTGCATCCATACTTTTCCTCTTGCTGTTTATCCACCAGTAATATTAGATTCATAGGTGTGTACTAGGCTAAAAAGCACTGAGGCCTTTTTAAACCTAGTGTTGTATCCCAAATCTCTCTCAAGTTTTGGTACCCTAGGTAGTATAAGCAGGGGATTGGGAGATGAAGCATTTACAAGAGGGGGCCTACAAAATGAACCATTTGCAGGCTGCCTATTTCCATTAGAGGCAAAAGTGCCAAATCAGTGCTGAGGTTTTGGTTCCTCTTCCAGTTGTCCAAGTTATATTTAAATTGGGTTAGGGAGGAACTCTGCTTTACATGGATGGGGAGCCTGGTTCAGAGAAGCATAAGTCTCTGGGATATGTAGCCATCTTTCCAGCAGGTCCTGTTTATATCACAGGAAAGATTTAAGTCTTTAGAACAGACAGTTCTGGTGCTGTTTGTTTTGCAGATATGCAGGAGGCCATTCAGAATGGGGTTCGAGGATGCCTTGTTTGCCAGTTGTAGATCAACCCTGAACAGCCTGCAGGTGACAGAATACATGGGTGGGGCTTTAAGGCAGTCTTGTATTCTTTCCGTGAGGAATCTCTGAACATTCCACTTGTTGGATGTACCTAACCAGGTACATATGAAAGGGGTCATTGTAGTTAATGATATGTTTGATGAGTACCGAATACAGTGGAACAGTGACCTCCTTGGACCTAGATGTCATAAATTGTTTATAAGCTGCGGAACACAGAATGATTTGCTCACTACCATAGGCAAGTGAAAGTCAAAGGGTAAATTACCATTCGAGTGTGTTCCCCACCTGCTGGATTGACTCTTAGTGATTTATTGGCCGACTTCTCAAAGGATACTATTATTCATTGTTTGGCATTCAGATTTTGTCCATGGCGTAACACTAGTTACTTTTCTGTGTCAGTCCTTCTTGGAGAGCTTTAGTGTCAGTCGAGGATTCTATCATTGCTCCTAATTTGTAATCATCTGCAGATTTTGTCAGCCAGAGGCCCTTAACATTGGTCTTGACTTCAGAGAAGTAGGTGCCAAAAAGGAGCAGTCCCCAGATTGATCCCCGAGGGAGTCAATGCCTCTGTGAATTCCCCCACCACAAATATTATTCTGGTAGTCCATTACATTGGTCAAAGGCCGTCTCTATGAAATAAGTATTTTAGAAAATCAAAATACTATTTTGTTTGTATTAAGGCAGTATAATAATCACTTACTATATGCAATGATGGGTCCCTATCATTTCATCAAATATCCAATTCACCAAACATCTATTCGTTGAGCTTAAAGCATCGAATACCATTTCAGCAAAGGATTATATCATCAAATGTTTTTTTCCTGTGGAAGGGAGTTAGTTGGTCATTGTAACAAATTTGCCCTTTTCCCCAGTGTAGTTCGATCTCGGAGTTGGAATATATAATTGGTGGGTGGCCTTGGTGAGTTTAAAATAATGTAATTTGTGTTATGATCATTCTGGTGGTCAAGTAGTTTTTTTCCCTGAGAAATCTTTTTGATGATGTAATTCTTTGCTGAAATGGTAATCAATGCTTTAAGTTCAGTGAATAGGCATTCAGCGAATTGGGGCTTCGATGAAATGATGTAGACCAGTAACGACACTTCTTGTAATATTCCCTGGTTTGTTTCCTAGGGATTATCTGTGTTGTGTTTATTTATTTATTTGTGTTTGTTAATTTGGGTAGAGCACTGATCTGCATGGACGTTTTCTGACTCAGCGCCATAACAACTCTTCGGCTAGATGATTTGCTCGGAGTCAAACAGTCGGAAAATGAGGGCTGAGAGAATCAAACTCCAGAGAGTACAAGAAGCAGTTAATTAACCGCTGATAGCCTTAATATTATTTCAGTAAACTTGACTGAAGACAGTTTTTGTCTGACTTGTCATCTCACACTAAATTATGGTTGTATTTTGCATTATTTTGTACTGTCAGTTTTATAAAGTCATGTTTCAGAGTGATAATATATCCCATAATTCTGGAAGTGGAAGTAGTTATGTTCTTTGGTTTGTATAGTTTATATCAATTATGTACCCTAATTTTTTGCATGGGTGTGCCTACTTTACAAGAGCCTTAGTCCAGATTTTCAGTGTCTATGGGCAGAGGCGTATTTCTGTGATATATGCAACTGCAAGCTTGTACTGCACCTCTCACATACTGGATTAATTATGAATTTTCCTTGTAATGGTCCTTAAACAGGATTACTCTGTTCATAGGTTGCACTGTTTTATAGAAACGATTTAAAGTTACAATGCATCATGCCTAACAGTGTAAAATAAAATGCTAATTATTTTCTTTTCCAGTCAGTCGGTGAACATCTTTCATTAAGATTTAATCCCTCCTGTGGGCTTGCATATATCAGTTACATTTTCTTCTCCATTTGAAAGCTCCTTCTTGCTCCTCTTTTTCAGTGGAACATGAATCATCCATAATGATGCATGGTTTTCCTTTTTTCTTACCTCCTGTATGCATGCTCTGCTCACATCTGAAGTCTTTCATTGCAATTATTCTGCCCACTAACATTGCCTTGTGGTAGTATGTCTGTTGACAGTTTTAATTGTGAAAGATCATCATTTTTATATTTGTTGTTGTTTGTCTTTCGGCTTTTCCCGGTTAGGGGTTGCCACAGCAGAACTCTGGTCTGCTAATGATTGACAGTAGATTTTCACGAACGCCGAGGTGCCAGCTCGACATCCAACCTTCAACTAAGGCACGCCCATTTTATGCATGTCTTTCGAACGCCCACCCAACCGCGGGGAGGACATGCAGACTCCACACAGAAGGCACTCCCTGCACTCCAGCCGAGAATCGAACGGGAGAACCTCTTGCTGTGAGGCAACAACACTACCGCTGCACCACCGCGGAAGTCTTAAAAGAATAAATGCACCTTTGGAAAATGTCAAGTGATAAGACAATAAGTCATTCCATATGGAATAATGTACTTAGTTGGGGTACAGCATTAGCTTGAGCGATATCTGAATGGATTTGCTAAAACGTAACTTACAATTTGTACACAGTATTTATGTGTCACAATCTGGAGGTCATTCATTTCATTTTGTCTATGCTGATTATCATTTGTGCAACGAGTGAGAAAGTTATGTTATCTGGTGTGGAAGGATCTGGTGAGGATGCAGGCTGATGGAGATTCTATGTCTGAATATATTTATTTTTATTTTGCTGTTGGTAAAACGACAGAGAGTATAGATAAGATTGTTACAACGATCAGTTTTAGAGTGGTGTGAAATGCATTTGTTCTGAGGTAGGATAGGAAACATTAAGGCTTTTGAGAAAGTAGGAAATTAAAATTGTTTTCTAACTGAGGCAATGATATTTCATACGTTTGGCCGCTTTGTTAATTTCTAGTGCAGTAGTAGTCTCAGTGCCTCTTAAGATGATGTTTTATGCTTGTATTTAACTTGGTATGTGATGATTTCACTTTTAAGATGAGTGGCAGTATATTCCAGTTTGTTGGAAAGGAGTGAAAGAATACATTGGAACTGCAAGAGTTTGTAGTTTTACTTTTTTGAAGGCAGTTGATTACTGTTTGTGCTTCATCATAATTTGAATGAGTTGCTTACACATTGATGTGAGTGGTTGTATATTACTTTATGACAAACAGTAAAATGGTTTGTGCTAGCCTGCTTTTTAGTTCATGACACCTTCTAGAACACTCCAACAGCATTATTTTTTCTTAAATATGTGGAATATATTGATGCTTTACTATAAAAATGTTCTATTTTCTGAGTTACATTAGGTGATAAACTGCTGAATAGTATGGATTGAGTAGTATGGTCCTTATTTTGGGTTATCATGGATTTTCTATTCATATCATTTGGGTACTGGAGTTCTGTAATGCTGGTAGACATTTTTGACTGTATAGGTTCATAGGTGGTTACTAGGCTATAGGCCCAAGAGTCATTTTAAGCCTAGACAAGATTACCCCAAATTTACCAAAATATTACTGATGTCTCAATATCCCAAGGAATTCTACAGTTATGATATAGGCTTGTACATGTCAAGTGTTCACAGGCTGCCCTGGGGATTATTAGGGATGTAGGTGCCAAGCCAGGAGTAAATCTGTGATCCCCCATCCACTAGTGCAAGTTATTTTTGAATAGTGTTAGGGATGATTTTTGTTTCACATAGATGGGAAGACTGTTCCAGAAAAGGGGTAATCTTTGAGACACATACCTGTCCCTCCAACATATTCTGTTGATGTCACAGAAGAGATATAGGTCTTTAGAATGGTTATTTATGATGCTATTTGCTTTGTGGATGTGCAGCAAGTCCATCAATGTGGGATCAAGGGATGCCTTGTAGGCTAGGCATAGATCACCATGCAGCAGTGAATAAGTAACCAAGTATAGGGTAGGACATGTATACTCCTTGTATGCTTTCAAGTAGGAACATCGAAGCTCTGTCAAGCTGTGGCACCTTGTCAGGTACATACTGAAAGGTGCATTGTAATCTATGACTGGTCTGATGGGAGCTGAGTGCAAATGAACAAAGACTTAATTGGACTTGGATGCCATGTCCTTACTTATCAATTGTGCAATGGAAAATTACTTTTTCACCACGGTAGACACAGAACAGTCAAAGGTCAGGTTACTGGGTCTACTTTTAGTGATGCATTATCAATGTGGTGATTTCTAGGGGTGACAGCCTTTTCAAAGGGTACATGCTATTATGCATTTTTTCACAATGAGTTTTAGTCCATGGCTATTGCACCTGTTATATGTCTGTGTCAGGCCCTCTTGAAGGGTACAGATGTCTTTAGAGGATTAAGTGACCATGCCTAGTTTGCAGTCATCTGCAAACTTGGTCGGCTTGAGCCCCATAATGTTTGCCTTGACTTCAGAGAAGTAGAATCTGCTAGTGACTGCCCTCTTTGGGGAACTAGAGTCCCTATCTTAACTCCTTGAATCCTATCAGTGACCCAGCTGGCTATCCATCAGGTGTCATATGGGTTTATGTCTAATTTTACAAGTTTTTCACAATGCCCAAATCAGGTATTTTGTCAAATGCCTTCACTAGGTCGAAGAAGGCAGTGTGCATTGTTTTACCTTTATCCATAGCTTTAGTGATCTTCTCAAAGAAGTCCATCAGGTTAAATTGGCATGACTTGCCTTTCACATAACTGAACTGGCTAGGATCCGGTGTCTGTAGGTTTCCTATAACATGGTTTATCAGATTCATGATAATTCTTTCCATGGCCTTGCATATGAGACTATAGTCAGATCTATGGGTCTGTAGTTCTCCTGGTCTGTGGAAGGTCTCCCTTTGATTCATAGATTAATATGCGTTTACTAAGCTAAAGATCATAAGGGCCTTTTTAAGCCTAGCCATGTATTCCAAATCTCTGAGAAGTTCTGATATGCTTGATAAGTGTAAGAAGGGGCTTGGGAGATGAAACATTTACAAGCAGGGACGTGGGAGATGAACCATTTACAGGTGTCTGTGTCTATTAGAGACATAGGTGCCAAACCAGGGATGAATTTCCTGTTCCCCATCCAATTGTCCAAGTTGCACTTGAATTAGGTTATAGAGGAACTGTGCTTCACATGGATGGGAAGCCTGTTCCAGAGATGGAGTAGTCTCTAGGATACATACCTGTCTCTCCAGCAGGTCCTGTTTATATCACAGGCAAGGTTTATGTCTTTAGAATGGGTAATTCTGGTGCTGTTTGTTTTGTAAATATGCAGGAGGTCCATCAGAGTGGGGTCTGACAATACCCTGTATGCCAGGCATATATCTCCCCTAAAAGCCTGTAGGAGCCAGAATACAAAGAAAGGGCCTTGAGGCAGTCTGCATAGGATATTTTACTTATGCCCTGTATTTTTTTACTGGGGATATGCCTGGTCAGGTACATACCAAAGGAGGCATTGTACCCGATGATAGGTTTGATGGATGCCAAATACAGTGGAACAATGACTTCCTTGGACTTAGATGCCATACCTTTGTTTTTAAGCTGCTCAACATAGAATGATTTCCTTACTACTATAGACACATGATGGTCAAAGGCTAGATTAATGTCTGTGTGTGTCCCTAAGTCTCTGCCTACTGGGTAAGTTCTAAGGGGTGTATTGTCAATATGATAGTTACGAGGGGTGGATGACTTCCCAAAAGGATACTATTGTGCATTTCTTTGCATTTAGTTTTAGTCCATGGCTCTGACACCAGCTGTTTGTCTGTGTCAGCCCTTCCTGGAAAACATTTGTGCCAGTGTGGGATTCAATGACAGCTCCTAATTTTCAATCATCTGCAAATTTAGTCAGCAAGAGACCATTGACACTGACCTTGACTTCAGAGAAGTAAATGCCAAAAAGGAGCAGTCCAAGAACCGATCCATGAGGGACTTCACTTGTGACTGGCCTCTTTGTAGAGGTGGACATCCCAGTTCTAACTTTCTGGGTCCTGTCTGTGAGCCAGTTGACTAGCCACTGGGTGACATACAGCTTATACCTAAAGTCTTGAGTTTGTCAACAATGCCTGAGTGGGGTTTTGTGTCAAATGCCTTGGCCAGGTCAAAGTAGGAAGTGTGAACCATTTTCCCCTCATCCATTGCTTTGGTGACCTTCTCAAAGAAGTCTACTAGGGTGAGTAGGCATGACCTGCCCTTGATTAAACCAAACTGGACTGGGCCAGTGTCTGGAGGTTTACTGTATCACTATTCATCCTTTCCAAGATAATTCTTTCTCTGGCTTTACGTATAAGACTAGTGAGACTTATGGGTCTGCAGTTTCCAGGGTCTGTAGATGGCCCACCTTTGTGCAGGTGGATGACTATTGCTTTTCTCTAGTCATGAGACACAAAACTGTTTGGAGGCTCCAGTTAAATAACAGTTCCTGAGGGCCTGATAGGTCATGTTTCATGATATTTAGAAGGCAACCAGGGATATTGTCTGGGTGCATTGATGCAGTGTTCTTCGCCTTAGAGAGAGCATTAAGGATGTGTTCAATAGTGATAACTGGGGGGACTTATATTTGATGGTATTACCTGAGGGAAGGTTGAGGGGGGAAAGATAAGGGTAAAGTTGGAGCTGAATTTATTGGCTAGTAGGATTGCTATATCTTTTGGCTCAGTAAAGGTAGCTCCATTTACAATGAGCTCTGCACACAATTGTGTATTGCCTTTGAGGTTGCGGACATAGCTAAAGAATATCTTGTGGTTGTCCTTGGACAAGGAGGCCAAATTTACATCAAATTTGGCTTTGGTAGACTTAATTTTCCTCTGAGTTGTTTGTTTAGTTTGATGAGACTGCTTTTATCCTGCTCAGTTCTGCATCTCCCAATTTTTGCCATGATTTTCTTCCTTCTGTTATACAGCCTATTGATTTTTCTGATCCCACCAGGGATGCTTATTTTTTTAATTATTTCTGTACTTCTTCCTGGTGGGTGCAGCTGCCTCTGTGCAGCTATTAACATGCTTGTATAGGGTTTCTGTAAACAGTTCTCCATAGGCAGCAGTCTTCTCAGGGTTTATAGGGGCTTGTGTAGGGGATAACCTTTGCAGTCCTCCATTCATTTGCCACAAAGCCTGTTTGGCTACGAATAATAGAAATTCTAGTGGGCCTACTACTTTAGTTTTTTGTAGTACTTTTGATATGGTTCTTGAATTTCAAATATGGTTCTCAGTGAAATCCAAAAGATTTTTAATAGGTATTTGCAAGGTATTTATCCCGTTGGGCAATTATAGATAATATGATTTTTTTTTTCGTTTTTTTCTTTATATTGGGAATGTATAACATGTTTTCTGTTTTTCTTAAATTAAGATTTGTTTAGCTAAGTGTTTAGTTATGTTTTTTTATACTGAGCACATCAGAGTACACTAATTTGCATATTGTTTGCTTTTTCAGTCAGCACCTGTATTTATGAATGCAGGGAACATTAGTGTTCCAATCACTGATCCTTGTAAACATCTTGATAATGTGTTTGGAAGGTAACAGTGTTACTCCGTGCGACTGCTTGGGTCCTGTTAGTGAGACAGTAATGAAAGCAGTATGGTATTTCAGTTTCATTCCCAAAGGCAGTGAATCTTGAAACAAGTAAGGTATCCAAGCTAACAGATAAATCAAGGAATATTGCTGCATCATACCTTCCTTTATCATTTTTAGTTCTGGTGGAGTTTGTATGTCTAAACGTTGTGTAAAAATTTACGATCAAGGCAAGAAATATGCTGTATGTCTCTGATCAACATTTTCTAGGTTAGGTAGCTTAATAGCTGTTTTGTATGACCCTGTCAGTAATATTGACATTAGTGAAGTACTTCTATAGGGCAATAGTTTATTGCATCATTTGACAGCCCCAAATTTGCCTTTGGAGGGTATGTTTTAAAATTTTTGTTTCTAGTTGCTTATTGAGGTTGCAGTTTTTTTGCTAGTTTAAATGTTTATTTATTTATCTATTGTTGACTGGGTTAGTTCACTATGCTAGAGGTCTTTTTCAGGGGAGTCCCAAGGTGGTAGTTATACTTTTAGGGGAAGTTTGTCCAGGACATCAGGGAACTTCTTTTACTTTTTTTGACAGATGCCATGAGATCTTTTACATCCACTTGAGCTACCACCACCTCAATAGTTCAGACGTCTGTTTAACATTTCATCAGAAGGATGGCACACTTAATAGGCAGCAGCTTCATAATGCTGCACTTAGTGTCAACAATCCAATCAGCGAGAGTGGGAATAGAACCCACAGCCTTCTTTCTTAAAGCACCGAAGAAGACAAGTGTGCTGCCTGTTGCTTCACTGACAGTATCAGTAAACAGGCAGCTATAGAGCTATAACCTAAACACTAAACAGTTCTGAACATCTAAGCACTGGCCAAGATGGGAGATCAGCCTGCTAGTTTCATCTCTGTTGACAGCTTTGTAGCACTTGGTCTCCAAAGACAGTTTGCAAACTGCCTTATGCTCAGAGCTAATGAACATACACTTAACACTAATATTTCCATCTCTTAGAGCTGTAAATACCTAATTAATCTAGAGACATCTCTCTCACCTATAAACTTACACTCTAATTGCACCAAGATGCCTTATGTTGAGGCTGTAAAATAATCAGTTCCAGAGCCTTCTACCAATAACATTAGGTTTCAGCAAAAGTCAAGCTACTCATCTACTTCATGCGTACCTGTCATAAAGAGTCACCCTGAACAAAAGTACAGCAGCAATAAAAATGTTTTAAAGGTAGATGTCTCTATTGTCAGACACTCTGTCACTCACAAGGCTGGAAGAAGAGTGGGCTACAGTGAGCTGCCTTTCAGGCACCAGAATCTTTCATGCTACAGGGGTCCTAAGGACCCTAACTTTTGACAGATATGACTATAATATGGTAGTGGTGCATGAGAGAATAATGTGAGATGCAGAACCCGGAGGGATATGCAGAGTGGCATGTCAGGACTTTCCAGGCATGTTACAAATGCACACTAGGCAAAGTGGAATACTTCTTCACCTTAATAGATATCTAGATGAAAAGAAAAAAATAATTAGATTCAATAATTCCTTCGGGATCCAGTATGTGTCAGCATGGGATGAGATGTTCAACATGTCAGCTTGCTTCACTAAGGATGGCCTACAACTCTCATTTTAAGGCTTTTGCATAATCGCTAAAGACTTTATTGCACCCACTGCCTATTATTAGGAAGACCCCAGCTAATGGACATCCCAGTGTGACTAACATATCAGTTCCACAGTAGAATTGCATTAATGTGTCCCTCCTTAATGCCAAAAGTCTAAACAATAAATTGCCTGATATTGAGACACTCCTGTATTTGGAAAACATACAAACCTGTGTAGTTACTGAAGCTTGGTTTAAATGTAAAGAGACTTCTTTTATACCGGGCTTTGCCTTTGCATGCTTTTAGGCCCAGTGGCAACTGTGTTGGAGTTTCCATATTTGTCAAAAAACATTATTTCTAGGCAGATCCCTAAGGACTCAAAAACTGAACTCACCAAACTACAGATCACTGTATGTAGGATTTATATCAACCAGTAGTGCGATTCAGAGCATCTTATTGGTTCCCTGATGACCATGTAAGAGTCCTCAGTGTTCTAAATGATCTCTCTATTAGCAAAAACTCAGTTATTTTGGGTAATTTTCACTTCCTTGAAATAAATTAGGACACCTATTACTCCAGTGTAGGATATGTCCCAAAATTCTTAGACTCAACTGACATAAATTCCCTTGAACAGCTGTTAAACCAACTAGAAGGGAAAGCATTCTTGACCTAATTCTTACAAATATGGCCACCTCTTGCACACCTCCTCTGGTATCTCCTTCTTCAGTGATGTCTAAGCATAAACTTGCAACTTTCTTCTTTAAAGTCCCATAAGCTCCTAAAGCAAAACCAATATATGTGAGAAAATGTCAACATTTACTTACAACAGCACCTTACTAGACCTCAATATAGCAGCAAGCTTCTCTAAGGAATTCAACACCTATTTAGAAAAATGCATAGAGCTTGCAGCCCCTACCTAAAACTAATCTCATGGGAAATTCAAAAACAACCCCGGTGATCCACCACTATAAATATACAACAGAAGAAATATACTCCTTAAACTGTTAAGCACATCCAAAATTCATATTCTCAATGATATCAAAAACATTATAAAAAAAATGAAAAACACTATCAAGTCAACTAAAGGAGCCCATTAACTTAGGCTGACCTCTGAAGCCAAAGATAATAATAATAAATCATTTTTTTAGCTATGTTAAAAAAACATAAAAAAAATTAAAAAAAAACACCCTACATTGCTTGGAACTTATACATAATAGAGCCTTGTATTCTGACCTAAATTTTATTGCCAATATCTTTGTGAACAAATTTAGTGCCAACTTCAATCTTGAGATTTCTATTTAAACGCAAGATATATGCATTCTTTACTCCCCCAATTATTTCTAAATATCTTTTGCCGAAAGAGCTAACCAAGACTAAAAATACTTCCTCAGTGGGACCTGACAATATACCTGGTTGCTACATTAACAGTATTAAATGTGCCCTTGCAGACACATTCCTTAAACTGTTTAACTTAAGTTTAGGTACTGGTTTTGTCCCTGATGAATGGCACACAGCAACGCTGATGCCCCCTATAAGGATGGCCTTGCCTTTCAAGCTTCACCTGCTAAGGCATGAAATGCATTATAACTGACATCATAAACTGTGATATAAAGAATCTTGTTAGACTTTACCTACAATATTTTGGTTTTATAAAAGGTAAATTCCCTCCATTTGATCTGGCCAAAAGTGTTATGGAAAAGTAGATGGTGGCCATGCAGTGCATCTTAACCTGGCTAAGGCCTTTGACCCCCCCCCCCCATTTTGACATCATACAAAAGCTAAATGCCTTAAAAATCAACACAAATTGATATGATGGATAGCAAACTGGCAGAAAGACAGAACACACAATGCGAGTTGCTGGTGCCTCATCAAAAGGTATGAAAAGTGACCAGTGGTGTCCCTCAGGACCGATTGCTATGACAGCTCCTTTTTAGTATTTACTTCTCAGACCTTCCAACAGAGAGCCAAGTATCTTGCTAACAAAGTATTGACATGACTGTGTATTGTGGATTGTTGTCAAGTCATACTCAGATACCCAAATTCTCCAGAATTAACAATCCCTAGTAAACTCTTGGCATACAAAAAATCAGCTCAAACTAAATGCTAAAAAGTGTAGTATCATCAGTTTCAATAGACAACCTGCACCCTCTTCATACTGCCTAGATCAGTTCTACAAAATATAAATGTAGTTAGGGACTTAGGTACTTGGGTTGATAGCTCCCTCTCATTCCCTCTCATTTGATCATCATGTAACAAGGGATGGCAGGAAATCATTATATTTAGCCCAACTAAATGCCAAAGGAATATCATCAAGGTGTAAAGAGGTAAGCACACCCTTATGCTCAACATTGGCATGCCGATTATCAAGTGCAACACACCCTTTGTAAAAAATGTCACTAAACATATCACACTATTAGAAAAACCCCAAAGGTTCCTAATGAAAAAGATCACAGGCATATAGTCCATGTGCTACAAAGAGAGACAGGAAGCTACATCCTTTTATTCATTGTCTTATAGACTTTTGACGGGAGATCCCTGTCTTGCTTACAGCTCCATTAGACACACAATTGTCCTGGACCTCCTGTTTCTCTGTAAGCCCAGTTTCTCCTGCAATACCAGAACCAGGGATCTAACTTTTTACCAAGAGATAAATAAAACATGATGGAGGGACAGGTTTATAACCCAACACCTCCCAAAAGTCTGGAATAAACTTCCCATGCATGTTAAGCACTACTTCTCACAATATTTCTTTAAATGTAAACTAAATACAATTTAGTAATAGTAAATATGATTAGATGGACATCCACAAATTTTCTCCAGAATTTACCTTTATGGTCTTCCTGGAGAAGGAATGGACTGACTGAGAGCCATGGAATATCTATGAATTCATGAATCTATAGCATTAATTGTTTTAAGTTGCTTCTCCTGTTAGGTGGCTTCAGAAGATGCGTTTTCAATTGATTATGTCAGTGGAATGTTCTTTGTCTATTTTGTTCTGCACTAGTGTTCTAATGATTGGCGAAGTTGGTATATAACAGTTCAGCTATTTTCAAATCTTTTGGGTTTAGGTATGGAGATGATATAGTGGTTGAGTTAGGTGATAACTGTTTTGTTACTACATTTCAGAATTGTTTAGAAGTGTTTCATTGTTAAAAGTATACAAAGAATGTTCTTCTTGGTATTCATTTATGAGATGCTTATAATGTATTATTGGTTTAAAAGCCTTTCATGTCAAAGTAGCATTTCCAGTGTTGGTCACCTTAGTACATCTGAGCTCTGATTGCTGAAGTTACTTAGGAGTTCACGAATCACAGGTATGTTAGTGAAACTTGTGTTTGGCACTGCTTGGTTGATAGTATTGGCTAGAGTTTTATTAAAGTATAGAAGCAGACTTCCTCTAGATGTAAACTCTGTTGAATGTATATAGGAGAACTGGTCTATGTTTCCTATTAAACTGTTGTAACCGTTGGGGTAAAAATTAATTGTAATGTGCACTTTTATAAATGTAAGACCATGAAGAATATGCATTTTTTTCTTATCAATAATGTATAGAGGTAGTTACTTATATTTCTAGGGAGCCAGCATATTTGACATGCTTTGCGCTGTGATGTGGATCCATTTAAATTTGTCTTAATTGTCAGAAGCATTGTCTATCTAGGTTATCTGTGAAGTTATCTCAGTGAGCAACAAAATCAGTGCATGGTCCAAAATAGCTGTCACATGCATGGAACTTCAGAAGAGTTAATTAACCAAACAAATCCAGCTCTGAAATGGTTGAAGGAAGGTGGAAGCAGCTGGATAAGGTGCAGTCTGTCTTTGTTATAAGAACAAACTGACCAGTGGATACCAAGGTCTGTTTACATCAGCAAAGGTATACCATTCTCAAAGCTTGCATTTTCTCCATCATTTCAAATTTCTCATGTTTTATGCCTGTAATGAGGATCCAGTTAAATATCATTTGATTATATTTTTGCTATAGAGTATTTGATGTCATGTGTGGCTATAGATATTGATACCTACTTAGTAAACTCTAGGGCATTTTGGAGTGCATTTAATTATTTCTAGTGTTGCATATTGACTGCATACTGTTTACTAGAATTGAAACTAGCATGGCAGTGGTATGATTTTGTGTGACTGATTTTGTAAGCACGTTATTGGTTATTGCTTTATTATGCAGGATTGGTTAACTGTATGTATATGTTGAAGGGGAGGATAGTAATGGGAGTAGGGGAAACTGAGGCTCACTCTGATTTCTGAAACTGATTCATATGTACTATAAACACATTATTCAGCAAAGAGGAACTGCATAGAATGAGTAATTTTATGTAATAAATGCTTTTAATTTGTAGGTGCTTTAACAAAAAAAGATAGAATAACCTTTTTTTGTCATTTACAAACAAATCTAAATAACTTAAACAAAATGGTTGTGTATTGTCACCGTAAAATATTTTTCGTGATTAAATCTGTATGGTATGAGTGGTATGTCCTGTTTATAAATATTTTGTTTCTTTTCACATGAGCAAAATGTGGCATAGCAGCCATATTTTTAGTTTTTAACTAATGTAAATCATTTTAATACATAATATAATGTTAGGTGCACTCATCATCAGTGTGATTCAGCATTTAGTTATTTACAAAATAAACACTGTAATGGTTATATAAATGGGCAAGGTATGAAAACATTAATTTTCCCATATAGTAATCAAACAGATATGAATAACGTTAACATAAAAATTATGGCAAATGCCAGTGCTAGTATTTATGAAAAAAGCTGTGTGACTACCATCTTGCAAATAAATCAGTGACATTTTATTTACAGTGGCCTTTCCATGTTTTTATTTTTAATTTGGAAAAAATGCAAGAAACAAATCACACATTTTATGTTTGCTTTTTCCATAATACATATCTTTAAAAATTGAAAAAACAAAAACAGCCAGACTGAATGAAATTCGATAAATAGTATCTGTAGACCCAGTAGTTGACTATGATTTTTTTATTTGTAATGAAGGGGATGGTATTTATACATGTCACTTGTGGCTGTGACAGTGATGACATAACTTGCACAAACACCCTTTCAACACTAATTAAACTCATATCCAACCTCCTGATTCACTCTCTGTTTTTTCTCTCTAATTATCTTAGCTACAAGTGTGTGTGTGTGGTTGTGTGTGTGTTTGTGTGTGTGTGGTGTATGTGTGTGTGTGTGGTGTGTGTGTGTGTGTGTGTGTGTGTGTGTGTGTGTGTGTGTGTGTGTGTGTGTGTGTGTGTGTGTGTGTGTGTGAGTGTGTCTGTGTGTCTGTGTGTGTTTAGTACAGGTTTACAACTATATTTGTTATGCCTCCCAACAATAAAGTTCTAAATAAATATGTAGTTTAATAAGTGCAATAAAAAGCATCCATAGCAATAACATGCTACAGAAAATTTAACTAACTTTCTTTCATTCTGCATTACCCTCTTTATCCATTTTAGATAATGGTAAAGTGGAGCCTTTCCCTATTCTAAATGTGCATGTCTGTCACATGAACACACGTGCAGCATTACTCGCACATGGCTTGCGCATGCTGGTGTAGTTTGGAGGATTACCTGCTTACCTGTGGTATGTCTTTAGGATGTTGCTAGTAGCTGGAACAAGCAAACCAGAAAACTGCCGAAGCAGGAAAGATCATGAAAAACACACACCAGAGCCACAATCCACACTATCCAAAAGTATTTACTGATGCTCCTAGTACCTCGGCTATATTCCCTTCCAGGGAACAATTATATCATAAGCATAGCATTCTTTTATAGTCACATCAATTAAACAATAATTAACATTAATTAACACAATAAATTGATGAGCAGCTTGATATACACATTTTTAAATATACACCATTCTTTTCACCATAAAACACAATTATTTATTTTCAAACATTTCAACCATTTTGAACTTGTTGAATGGCAAGAAAAACTGCTATAACAACATTAAAAGTTCACCATCTAGAAAATATGTGTATACTATTAAATTTATCTATTAAATACATTAACAGTTCAGTGCAAATCACTTAATTCTCAGTCTAAAAAATGCAGAGGGAGGAAAAACAAAAAGTACACTATTTCATACCTACACATTCTAATCCAGCTCTAAATTCAAGCCATTGGACCTTAAAGTTTTATAATTAATAATATATTTGGTCTCCATCCTTAATAACATTTTCACATGATCTATCCCCTATGTCAGATATGGTTTGGCCAAGACACTAAAAAACAAACTGTTGGATGAGCCCTTATGTGCAGAGTGAAAATGCTGAGCAACATGGTTATCTAATCTGCCATTTCTAATGTCTCCCGGATGAGCCATAATTATTTTCTTCACTCCTCTTTTTGTCTGCCCAATATACCATTTAATGGGTTCACAACCACATCATATGATGTTACTCCACAGGTATTGCAGTTAAAAAAATCCAAGGCTTTATATTTTTTACCATTAATCAAAATGCTTGATAGATTTTTGGCCCTGTCACCCACCCTGCATCTTCCTCAGGAGAAAGTTCCCAATTTCCTCACTACTTTTTGGTTAACCCTTAAATTCAATAACTTCTTTAGATTAAAGAACCTCCTGTGAGAAAAAAAATCATTCTTTCAGGAAAAATGTTGTCCACAATCTCATCCTGCTTGATAATCAGCCAAAACCTATACACCACCTCTTTCAAAATATCGGTGAAGGAGAGAAACCTGTTAACAAAAAACAGGCTTTCTTCTGGTACCTCATCCTTTCTCTCCCTCATATGATTCCCTCCACCAACATGTCTTCTGCCTCCATAACATGAACTGTTCAAAATATGACTATCTCTTACCTTCGTCTCTGCCTCCTTTAAAACCTTCACTCCATAACCTCTGCTGGCCAATTTGTTCATAACTTTAATAAACTTACTATCTAACTGTGTTTTATCAGAAGTGTTTCTGTAAATATGTTTATATTCCCCATAAGGTAAAGAATTTATCAAATGGGGGGGGGGGTGCATACTGCCTGCACTCAAGAAATTACTAACTGCTGTTTCCTTAGAAAAAGATTTGAAACTAACCTTCTTGTCTGCTCCCACAAAACACTCAGTCTCCAAAAACTGCATAACTTCTCTATGAGTTCTGTATGTGAATTGTATCCTACATGCATTCAAGTATAATTCTTCAATGAATTTCTCAAACTGGCTTTCCTCACCCTTACAAATAAATATTAAATCATCTATATATTGCCTGAAGACCACCACATGCTGGGAATAAAAACTGTTCTTAGAGATGTACAAATTTTCAAAGAATCCCATGAAAATGATTGCATAAGATGGAACAAATGACACCCCCATGGCCATGGCTGCCTTTGGCAAGAAATGCGATTTCTCAAACACAAAATGATTGTGGGTGCGTGCAAATATAAGTAATTGTAATAAATAACTAGATCTTGGGCCCTCACCTGTCATCCTAGCTATTGCTTCCGACTCCAACTTTCTGTTTATATTTGTGTATAGAGACTTCACATCCACACTGGCCCAGTAAAAGTCCCTTTGCCATTGCATGCTTCAACAAGATCTGAAAACTCGCTACCATTCTTAATATGTGAAGGAACCTTTACTAAAAATGTCTTCAAATAAGCATCCAAAAATATGCCTACAGTCTGAAGGTAGGCACCTACTCCAGACATTATGGGCCTGCCTGGGGGATTCATAAGATCTTTATGAATTTTAGGAATCATGAAAAACTTCGCATTTCTGAGATTTTTGATATGCAACTTCTTGACAACTTGAGACGAGAAAAAAAAAACATCTTTACCCTCTCTCTAACAAGTCCAACAAAATATTGTTC